>NW_007741771.1:18391-18943 GCF_000696425.1 Galeopterus variegatus | reverse complement strand
CTAATCTGGAAAATTCAAAAGAGGAAGCAACGTGAGCCATGTAAGTGGGGATCGAATGATCACGTTCCCTTCCCCAAATCTGCGATGCATGCCTTATGAAACACTGCTGATATCTGAATCCCATCCATAATGTAAATGCCATCTTTATTTTCCTCCTCTTGGATTCCAAAATATTTCCATGGTATGCTGTTTGGTGTATGCTAGACTCTTCCCACGTCAGAACAGGGGGAACCACTGCTTTGGGGATCATATATGCCATGGACACAAGGATTTAACATTAGTCGTGTGTTTGTGATCATCTGTGTGTGTGTAACGAAAATGGGGTTTTTGATGTTATTGTGTTTTTCTGATTCTCAAATCGCATTGCCTGAGCTTGCGTGAACATGATATGCATAGAAAGATGTTTAGGGGGGATGGCACCTTACTGTGAAGACAATGGTGTACGTGCTTCCAACGCACTACCTATGCATTCCTGTGCAATTGTGAGCACATACTGTGTTACACTATACTTGCTAACATGAGAGCATAATTGGATATATTTCCTAGTTAATG
>NW_007741771.1:15873-16413 GCF_000696425.1 Galeopterus variegatus | reverse complement strand
TTACAAAAGCTGATGACTCCTTAACAGACACAATCAGAGGGCAAGAGTGTCAAATCAAAACAGTACTTGTTTCTCTCACCAAACACTTTGGGCCATGACACGAAGAGCTTCTATCAAGGGTCTGCATAGGGTCTTCCACATAATTTACGTTCCTGTTTTGTCCTAATGGGAATACAGCTCTCTTCCATCCCTTTGGAGAGTCAGGTCGGTAAGTTAGGTAGGCAGATGNGGGAATACAGCTCTCTTCCATCCCTTTGGAGAGTCAGGTCGGTAAGTTAGGTAGGCAGATGAGTAAATGGGTGGAGGGTAGATAGGCCGATGGTGTACAGTTAGATACATAGATACACAGAGGCAGAGTGACACAGAAATCGACATAGAGGTCGATGGAGATACATAAAGAGAGATGGACATAGAGATCGAAAAAGATGGATAATATGCAATAGATAGAAGGGGGTAGTTAGATGTACGGAATGACATGGAATGATTAGAAGGTGACAGGTAGATGATAGGTAGGGACAAAGTGACATGGATACAGAGGTT
>NW_007741771.1:15137-15346 GCF_000696425.1 Galeopterus variegatus | reverse complement strand
GTTAACCAAATATTAATCTTCTCTTACCCCCAAGGAGCAAGTGAGAAAAATAGAATATCGATAACAGCAGAATAAGTTTGTAAATTGATGCCAAGTTTTCAGAGGGCGTGGTGTGAAAATGTGTCCAGTATTTTATTCCGACATCAAAGCAAACACTGACTGCAGAGTGAGAATACGCAGTTGACAATAATAGAGAAATACTTTCTACA
>NW_007741771.1:12191-13505 GCF_000696425.1 Galeopterus variegatus | reverse complement strand
GCCTTCCATATGATGAGCCATGATCCTCAATACAATTACCCACATTCAAATGACCACCTCCCGGCCGTCTCCACGGGAAGCGAACCTGCCGCCCAGGTCCTGGACAGACAGGAGAGGCGGCTGCCTGGTCGCCGGCCCAGACGCAGGACGCGCATCAAAACGCACAGGGGATCGAGTCTCTGTCCTGACGGTGGCCCGCAGGAAGGAGGGGCACACATGGACTGTCCCTTCCCCGCCACTCCGCAGGTATGTTTCCTGCCGCCACCCTCCCAGGGCCCTCCTCTGCTGGGCCCCCGGTCGCAGACCCCAGGGGACCAACACCCAAGCCAGGACGTCTCCTGAGATATCCGCTGGGCCCTCCACGCACCCACGCCCTCATACCCCAGGTTCGAGGGGCCACACCGACCCCCCAGCGGGCGCCTCACCTGAGGAACCCTCAGTCGACCAGAGGCCTCAGGGGATTCCTCCACACCCGCTGGCGACGCGGATCTGAGGGCCTGTGGGCGAGCGCCTGCGTGGCAGCAGCTGGCTTCTCTGATTGGTGGTGAGTGCGGGGGCGGTACCTGCGTAACCACGCCCCATGCAGGCACGCCCCCCAGCGGCAGGCCGCGCAGTACCGCCCTGCCCTGGCTGCGAGCGGCTTTCCAGGCCCTCTGTCGTCACCCAGGGCTCGCTGTCCCAATGGGTGCCTCATGAAGGGAGTAGGGGAACTTATCTTCCAGCTGATCTTCCCCAGGGCTTCGGCCAGCTGGCGGGGCTTCTGGGGCACTGTGCTCTGCTGCCTGTAGGATTTCAACATCTCTCTGCCATCCCGCACTTGCCCTTTGATCCGCAACCAGGTTGCTTCCTGCAAAAGCCTCTCCCGGGCATCCTGGGCACCCGGTGGGAGCCGGGTGTCCGAGACGCCAATCTTCTGCCGGGTGGCANGAATATCAATACCTGTGTACAATGTGTGATGATCAATTCAGGATAAATCATTACAAAACGTCATCCTTCTTCTTGTCCATTCATCAATAGCTCGCTTTCACTCTCCCCCTCCCTCTCTGCCAGTCTCCTACCCACAGTGCCGCGCTCTCCTTATGAAAGTGCAGTGTGTTACTTAGATCTTTCCTTCTATCCTCTCATCCTTCTTTCTTTCTTTCCATTAATTTATATTTATAGCTCCTACTTAAGAGTGACAACATGCACTGTTTCTCTATCTGTGCCTGGCTTGTTTCATTGAACATAATTTTCTCGAAGCTCATGCATGCTTCTATGAAATTTTTGAAACACTCTTGTGTACGTTGCTCATTAGTGATAGATATTATTATCCTT
>NW_007741771.1:8043-11727 GCF_000696425.1 Galeopterus variegatus | reverse complement strand
TATGAAATTTTTGAAACACTCTTGTGTACGTTGCTCATTAGTGATAGATATTATTATCCTTAGATTACAGCCTCGACTAGTGCCTGGATCGTGGTAGATGCCCAATATTTGTCGTCTGAGTTAATTCATTATGAATGAAATACTGTCAGATTTTGTACTGAATTCACTCTTTCTTCTCTTTGGCTAGGGATTACAGACAAGTTGTCAGGCTAGAGAAAATTCAAATTTATCAATCACCGTATGAATCTGTCACCTTCTCTTATTACTCTCCCCAGAGGATCCCCAGCTCCATGTGTGCTTTTAATGTCAAAACTCATTCCCACTTCCCTTGCCCTTTGTCTCCCCTGTCAACGTCCCTTAGACTAGTTAATCTCCAGTACAAGAAATCGTGGTGATAAAAGGTGATCATAAATAGGGCTCTGTCAAAAACAATGCAGGACAATAGAAAACACACAACGAGGACCAGAAGACATAACTATAGAGCGAAGGCACCCCTTGTTCGAAGTACAGCTGACATGCTTCTTCCTTCATCTCAGCTTCCCCTAGGACAAATGAAAGGACATGCCCTTACGTATGTATCTCCAGCCATGTTTTTCCAACCTATCCCACTAAAGATATATGCCTTCTACAGATATTTATCTTTCAGGGTGAACACATCTTTGGGAAACAAACAGGCTTTGTAGTATACCAAGCATACTCATTCGATCACTATTATCTCAAGCATGGCAATCTGAGAATGTACACGAGGATGGTGCTCATGAATTGTAACAATGCTCTGTTTTGGTGGTGTATTTTACCAGGGTTTAAACGGTTGCCTTGGGCACCTGGAAGGACACCAGACAGACTGCAGAAAGGCATTGGTTTGGGGAAAAGGATGGAGGATAGAGAAGAACCGGGGCTCATGACAAGGGCTGTGGGCTGAGGAAGGGCTTGTATCCAGTAAAGATAGGGTACGAATCTGTTGCGCGAGGGGGGATGAGGTCAATACAGAAGAAGGGGAGGTGTGTGAGTGGGTCACTTCATCTTGACACTGCCTCTGGACCTGAATTGACAGGTGGCCTTCCTCTTCTTCCTTCCTAAGTGTTGGACCAGCCGCATGAAGGTCCCGAACAGGCCAGGCCCCCACTCATCCCAGGGACGTGCTCCAAAGGAAATCTTGGCAAGAAGTGGGGCCTTCGGGGGAGCTTGTTGAGAGGCTGAGCAGGATTGGATCCCGTCTCACAGGCATCCAAGAACCCTTAGGGACCGCAGACTCTAAATTTTGATTAGGAGCATGGGGACCCTGAGTCCCTGAGCATGACTATGATGAACCCACCCCTAAGGTCCGACTCTTTCCTTGTCAGTTGCTTACATGGACGTAGAGACCTGAGAAAGCTGTGCACAGCATCTCTGTGCCACTCGCCCAATAAACACTTAGCATGAGGGCCTGATGTCCAGCCCTTATGACTGGAGGAGAGGAGGTCTCCTTCACCTAGTCAGCGAGGGTAGGCAAAAGTTGAGCTTTTCCGCATTAAACACACATCTCTGCTAGAGATCCAGCAAGGCAAGAAGGGACCTCAGAGTCCAAGCAGACACAAATCCACCCCCACACCCCAAATCACTTTCAGTGACCTTGAATCAAGAGAAGCAGAACAGATGCCCCAGGACAAAATGACATCCAAGGGACACAAGGCCACCTCTCTTCACCCGAATCAAAGAAAACCATGATCTCACAAGCATGGGGAAACCCTGTAGTGTGGTTATGAATTCAGGCAGTCAGCCTGCGATGCTGATAAAAATTTCTCACTCACAGGATGAGGTAGAATTTCTCATTATCTTAAGAATTTCATTGACACCTGGTTCTCCAGATTTCCATCTCTCCTAGGACACCTGAAGTTTGTCCTCAGAGCAGAAACACCACCGTACTTGCTCTTCTGTCTTATGATACTGTGAGTGAATGCATGGGCGAGTGAACGGATGCATGAGTTGGTAAAGAACGTGTTAGGTCATGGAGATGAACAGTTGGCTCATAGATTGGACTCAGACAATCTCAGTGTTAGAGCGTAACTAAAGTGTGCCATCTCGGTGTATGAGGTCCACACAGAGCATGTAGGTGCTGTGTTTTCTACTAATCCCCAAGACCAGGAAGATGTCACATGGACTGTGCCTAGGCTGTGTGCCCCAGGAGCCTTGCTCTCTCCCGGGCAGAGTCCNTTAATTAAACACACTCACAGGAAAGAGAACTTCTGAAGCCCATGAATAGTTATACTACGTTAACACAAGGTGTGTTTTGAGAATAAATGTTGGGAAAGCTAGTTTAGTTTGAAAACTTGATGTGAAAATAAACACTGAGGGCTTAATAGGAACCTGAGTGCATTTCTAGTTTAGAGCAAGTCAACTGCTCCCGTGAGACCATGCTGTGTGTTCACATGGCCACGTGTTGCTGTAAAATTTGCAAAGTACCAGTCTGGATTCACAATAAATCCATGGTGTCTGTTACCTTGAACTTCTGCTTCGTCATACTTGAGACCGTACCAGTTCGTATGGGGCATGTCTGAGAACATATATAAACGCACTTGCTCTTCTGTCTTATGATACTGTGAGTGAATGCATGGGCGAGTGAACGGATGCACGAGTTGGTAAAGAGAGTGTTACCTCATGGAGATGAACAGTTGGCTCATAGATTGGACTCAGACAGTCTCAGTGTTAGAGCGTAACTAAAGCATACCATTTAGGTGTATGAGGTCCACACAGAGCATGGAGGTGCTGTGTTTTCTACTAATCCCCAAGACCAGGAAGATGTCACATGGACTGTGCCTAGGCCGTGTGCCCCAGGAGCCTTGCTCTCTCCCGGGCAGAGTCCAAAGAGGCTTCTGTAGGGCCTGAAGATTACACGACCTACAAGACGTTCTTCTAAAATTATACCAAATCGAGCATGAAAGTGAATATTTGTTTAGAATGAGAAGAACATTTCTAATCAGCTCTAACCCATGACAACAGCAGCCATCACAATTTCCGAAATACAGTTTCTTTGCAAGTGCGTTTATATATGTTCTCAGACATGCCCCATACGAACTGGTACGGTCTCAAGTATGATGAAGCAGAAGTTCAAGGTAACAGACACCATGGATTTATTGTGAATCCAGACAGGTACTTTGCAAATTTTATAGCAACAAGTGGGCATGTGAACACACAGCATGGTCTCACGGGAGCAGTTGACTTCCTCTAAACTAGAAATGCACTCAGGTTCCTATTAAGCCCTCAGTGTTTATTTTCACATCAAGTTTTCAAACTAAACTAGCTTTCCCAACATTTATTCTCAAAACACACCTTGTGTTATCGTAGTATAACTGTTCATGGGCTTCAGAAGTTCTCTTTCCATTGAGTGTGTTTAATTAATTCTCTTCCAAAGAGGGTCACGTTTAGCGTAATGGAGGCTGTTTCTAGAACTCATTTTCAAATTCCCGGCCCTGGCCCATCAACTGCTCAAGCCTCCTGGAATGACTTGCCAGTGTGCATGTGTGCTGATGGAACCTGTTGGAGCTAGCCAACGAAAAAGCAGGAAGAAGAAGCACGGTTGGTTTGAGACAAATGACGACATTTTGGGGGTACAGGGTGCAGAACAAAGTGCTTGCTTTCCTCAAACTTATATTAGAGTAGATGGGCTCTCACGTAATCAGCCTGGCTCATAGGTGTAGAGTAGCT
>NW_007741771.1:0-7901 GCF_000696425.1 Galeopterus variegatus | reverse complement strand
ATGCATCCCTGTTCATGTGCAAGCACGTACTGTGTCACACTACAGTTGCTAACATGAGAGCATAATTGGATATATTTCCTAGTTAATGCCTATTCTCCTAAGTCATTTCCGCGAGTCTCGTTACACCAAAATTTTCCTGATATTTCCAAACTCTCATGGAATTTCTGACATTACAGGAATGTGTTCTGCAGAAGCTGCAATTGTTTTATCCGTCCTACTTTTCCTATCTTTCCAACACCAATACTCGGTTCATATGTCCTAGTTTTCTCTATACATCGTCCAAATAAGTGTCATGACTGCTTTCTGCACTTTACCTGGTGCAGTATTGACTTCACATACTATGTTTTGCGATGCGAAACTTCTCTCCTTAATAAATGAGTATATGTATGTTTTGTTCACGCACACTGCTCGACATAACAGGAAATGTGTCACGATGATGAAATACATGTACCTTGGAGACGACAATCTGCACACAATGTTCCCTGAACGAGGGTTTTCACTCAAGGGTGCTGCGATCTCAAGCCCAGGGTTCACCTGAGGACACACAGCTACAGGAGGAAGGAATAACAGGTGAGTCGACTGCTTCAGTCTCCCCTCAGGTGGACCTCCAAGCCGCTTTCAGAAAACAGGTGTGATCGAGCACCCTCAAGTGTTACCACCCACTCCCCAAAACACAAGCACACACTCTTTCTCCCACAGGCTCACACACGCTCACGGCCACATACACGGAGATGTTAGTAACCCAAGATGCCTGGCGTGGAAACCTACAAACAGCTGACTGTCTGTACACGTCCTCCCTGTTGCTGCTTCCAGTAGGAATGTTACTTTGCGTTCCGTTTAGTTCCTCGTTTTGAAAGCACACACAGAAAAATCTAAAATGATCTTCAAAATTACCAAACAATGAGCATAGTAAGCATCCGTAATCCAATCACCCAGGAATTCATGGTGCAATCATGTGAGTCCATGCGCTCCAGGATTTTTATACATACATATATATATTTATAGATATAGTTCTCTGAATCCCTTTACAACGTATGCAACAAACATATCTCTATAAGATAGTTACAACACCTTGAGAATTGTACAGCCCACCTGGATATTATTCATTACTCACATTTGGCTGCTCTTTTACAGTGTGAAAAATTTCAGAGAACACTTTTAACAGAAAAAGAATGGCAATCCCAGTGATTTTTCTGATTACAAAAGTTGATGCTTCCTTAACAGACACAATCAGAAGGGAAGTGTGTTAGATCAAAACAGTACATATTCCTCTCACCAAACGATTTGGGCCATGGACCGAAGAGCTTCTATGAAGGGTCTGGATAGAATCTGCCAGATAATTTACATTCCTGTTTTGTCCTAATGGGAATAAGTCTCTCTTCACTCCCTCTGGAGAGTCAGGTAGGTAAGGTAGGCAGGCAGATAGATAAATAGATGTATTGTAGAAAGGTGGATGGTGTACACTTAGATACATAGATACATAGAGGCAGAGCAGCACAGAAATCGACATAGAGGTCGATGGAGATACATAAAGACAGATGAATATAGAGATAGAAAAAGACGGATAATATGCAGTAGGTAGAACGTGGTAGGTAGATGTATGGAATGATAATAAATGATAGAAGGAGACAGATAGATGACAGGTAGGGACAATGATACATGGATACAGAGGTAGACATATATAAATATACTCGTGTCGAAAATTGATGGTTGACAGATATAAAGAATGGCAAAATATACTGACAGATGACCAGTTAGACAGATATAGCTAACAACGGAGATAGAGATAGATAAAGATAGGGAGATGATAAACAGGTGAGAGAGGGATAGAGATAAACAGACAGATAGATGCATAGAGATACATAAATACACGTAGATGGCGATAATCAAATATTAAACTTCTCTTACCCCCCAAGAACATGTGAGAACAAGAAAATCACGTAAGCAGCAGAATAAGTTTGTAAATTAATGACAAGTTCTAGGAGGGCGTGATGTGAAAATGCATCTAGAATTTTATTCCGACATCAAAGCAAACACTGCCTGCAGAGTGAGAATATGCAGATGACAATAAAAGAGAAATACTTTCTACATAGAGACTCCACAATCTGTAACGTCAGAGTCAAATTCAGATAATCAAGAAGTAGTGTTTCCAATCAGAGTAGCGTAACCCTTTGGACCATCCCATTTATTCTGTTGCATTTGGTCCCTAGAAGACGAGTGAAAGAACAAGATAACAATGAGCAGTGACTTCTCCAGTCAACAACCATGATTTGGGGAAGGATTACCTTGGAAGCCCTGTCACATTGGAAGTGCTGCTGCCTGCTTTCCGTAACGAGGGTTTTATTTACAACTTAGGTGAAAAGTAAAGAACACAATTCTCAGGAAGTTGTCAGAAAGTGGGGCCTCTATCTCGACATGACCCCCACACGGTTCCCCAGAGGCAGGGATTCTCTCGTCTTCACCCGATGTCCCCTCTACCATAACTAGATGTGTAATGGAGCTTCTGTGCACCTACTGGGTTTGTGATGGCAAACCTTCCTCAAGACTCGTATTTCCACAAAAGGATGGCCTGGCAGATCCCTTTATTGTAATAAAGGCACAATTTTGAAAAAATAAAAGTATTTTATATAAAGAAAAAACCTTTGTTCCTCTTCTTGCACCTTTCCTTTGCCAGATTCACTCTGCAGCAAGTTTCAGGCATTTTTCTTAGAAAGTCTTACGTTTCAAAGGATCTCAGTGCATGGGTGGAATAACTGGGTGCGAATGAATGCCTTTCCATTTTTCTCTTATTTTGTTCGTTAAATTTATGCTTAGCGGTCATGCCTACGTGGAGAGTGGCGTTGTTATGTACTTAAGGGGTAACTGTACCCATTACAAACTGAAGAATCTTGATTGGCCCTCAGTTTATTTTCCCTCTGCCTGCCCCACAGGAATAAAAGACAGTAGACTCGTCGCCTTCCATATGATGAGACATGATCCTCAATACAAGTACCCACATTCAAATGACCACATCCCAGCCGTCGCCACGGAAGCGAACCTGCCGCCCATGTCCTGGACAGACAGGCGAGGCGGCTGCCCGGTCGCCGGCCCGGACGCCCCTGGTGAACGTCAGTTGACCGAGTGTCCGTCCTGACGGGCGGCCGGCAGGGCAGGAGGGGCAGACGTGGATGGTCCCTTCCCCACCAGACCGCACACTCGTGGCCCACTGCCACCCTCCCAGCGCCCTCGCCTGCTGGGCCCACGTTACAGACCCCAGGTGAGAGACGCCTAAGCCAGGACGTCTCCTGAGATGTCCGCTGGGCCCTCCCCGCAAACACGCCCTCATGCTCCTGGGCCTCGGGGCCTCGCCGACCCGCCAGTGGGCGCCTCACCTGAGGAACCCTGAGGCCACCTAACGCCTCAGGGGATTACACGACGCCCGCTGGTGACGCGGCTCTGAGGGCCTGGGGTTAAGCGCCTGCGTGGCAGCAGCCGGCCTCACTGATTGGTGGTGCCTGCGGGAGGTGGGGCCGTGCGGAACCACGCCCCCTGCAGGCACGCCCCCCAGTACCGCCCTGTCCTGGCGGCCTGTGGCTTTCCAGGGCCTCTGTCATCACCCAGGGCTCATTGTCCCAACGGGTGGCTCATGAAGGGAGCAGGGGAACTCCTCTTCCAGCTGATCTTCCCCAGGGCTTCGGCCAGCTGGCGGGTCTTCTGGGTCACTGTGCTCTGCTGCCTGTAGGATTTCAATATCTCTCTGCCATCCCGCACTTGCCCTTTGATCCGCAACCAGGCGGGTTCCTGCAAAAGCTTCTCCCAGGCATCCTGGGCACCTGGTGGGAGCCAGGCATCCGAGACGCCAATCTTCTGCCGGGTGGCATCAGATCTCTGCTAGAAGGTGGCTGCACGCATTGCCTGGCTGAGAAACCTCGGCTGGGTCCCAACTTGATATCGGTCTCTTCCAACTCCTGTTCTGGCCTTGAGCCTTCCCTTCGCAGCCGCCCAGCTTTTCGGGAAGAGCTCGCCCAGGGAGGTGTGTGCCATCTTGCACCTCCCAACCAGCAAAGAGCAGCTTGTACTCCGCCATACCCTGAAGTCCGTTCATTTCTTGGCTACTACCCAGAAAGTTGTCCATTTCATCTTCTTTTCCAACTGTTCACATAGCTCCCCTCGATTTTCTGTTTTCATGCTTCAAATGACCAGTTGAAGGCTCTGGAGTACAGTGAATAAACGTGCTCAGCTGTATTACGTTGGCTTCCCCACAGAAAGGGAAACAGAAGCAACGTGGTATATGTCTGCGTGTGTGCACGTGTGTGCATGTGTGATGTGTAACATTTCATGTCATATATGTTTAAGTGGAGTCATTTAATATATATGAAATAAATAACGTATATATGTTTTAGGTTATTTATTTTGAGGAATTAACTCACACATTGTGGGGGGGGGGGGGTGAATTCATGAGGATCTTCATACAAAACTATAACTCCTGTGAAGCCTTGAAAATTTCAAACAAACACTCCTAATTTCCTTATCCCACATACCCAAACCCTCAAAAAACCTCTTAGCCCTTCCTTGGTTATTTGGCCATAAGACTTACTGAGGAATGGACCCGATTCGGAGTTAGACCAACTCGGGCCCTGATAATACGTGGTCTGGAGCAGATTAATTCACCTCCCAGGTTCTCAGAGTCCTTTTCCACACATGAGGATAACCCCATCAAACTGGCAAAATTGTTGAGAGGATTAGATATATGAGTGCTTTTCAAAAAGTTCACGGAAGGATTCTTGTTATGTTTCCGTTCTATTTTCCATGAACTCTTTCCTCACTGACCTATAATTGATTATACACATATTTAAGGTACAGAGGTGAATATCAATACCTGTTTATAATGTGTGATGATCAAATCAAGATAAATCATTACAATATGTCATCCTTTTTAGTGTCTATTCATCTGTTTCTCGCTTTCCCTCTCCCCCTCCACCTTTGCCACCATCCTACCCACAGTACCGCTCTCTCCTTATGAAAGTGCAGTGTGTAATTATGATCTTTCCTTCTTTCCTTCCTTCCTTCTTTCTTTCTTTCAATTTATTTATTTCTTCCCTTCCCCTGGCAGAAGAGCTGTCCTCACCCTGAACCTGGTGCTTTTGTCATCCCCTCCCATTTTCTCAGTTGTTTTAGCACATCTGCCTGTGTCCTTACCCCTCATTCCTTAGTGTCCTGGGTGTCTGGGGATCCCAGTAGGTTGTAGTAGAGTTAAACCTGGTCTGTAACTGACTAATTAATTGCTGGAAGCAGAGTGCAGTGAATTTGACGAGGTAAAAGCTCCAGTCAATATACTCCAATGTATCACAGTAAGAAAAAAAGAATGTAATGCACATCTTTCTAAAGATCTGGAAAACCTCAAAATGAAGTGAAGCATGAGTTAAGGGGCTACAATTAAAATTTTTAACATGCAGAAAAATAGGAGAAAGACACGCCTCTCCTTCGAATGAGAGCATTTTTTGTTTGGAATGATTCCCGAAAGCAATTTTAGCAGCTTGGCAGGATGCATTTCACTGACGTATTTCAACCAGATTCTGAAGCAATTTCATCTTTACTAAACGAAATGTTTCTCATTGAAGACTTTCTATGTTATTATATGTAAAGCAATCATATTAGATTAGACAAGGTATAAGAATTTAATTATTCTCATCTTTAGATGGATATGCAATCAACCTGCCATGCACTGGATATTGCAACTGAAGAGAAAAAACTTTGTGGTCACTTATCTCTATAGAAAGGTGAGAAATATTTAAATGATAAGTAACTGACTGCATGGATATGTTAATGAAATAGATTTAATCAATGTTAAAGGTGGATGTCATTTAATCGTGGGCCAAAATCAATTAAATGACACAACTGTTGTTTATATATCTTATTTAGCTGTCTTAATGATGTTGAACTGTTTAACTTATTCCATGGCACAAACATTTTGTTTTTAATAAGTGTTGTATGTCTTTAGAACACATTTTCTTTGAAATATTATTTCCATTAGAATCAGGTTATGGATCTTAATAATTATCAACAAAACTAGCTACAGAAAATAGATTTAGCCTTCCTTAATTTTTTTTTTTTTTCCTTAGGGAAGAAAAATGTAACTTCCATACTGTGCTTTCTGCTATTTGGGACTAATGCTCAACCAACGAGGACAAACCTAAAGTTAAATGAGCTTTCTTGCTAACAGTTAATCGACAGTGGTAGGTAGAAAAAGTTACCAAGACTACCTGAGGACTGGAAGCCTGATCCATGCAACTCTGGAGTGGCTGCTACTGACAAAACTGTTTCGGTTATCTGAGTTTTAACGGAGAGGAGAAATGACACTTAACAGACATGCAAACACAGAAGATGTCATAATTTAAACTAGAACTTTGAAGCCACAGTGGTTACTCGTAGCTAATCTTATGACAGTATTGTATGACTTAGGTTCCGCTTACTTCCTCAAAGTTTCATGAGAACAACAGGGACTGAAGAGACTTTTAGACACTAGCCGTCTCTTCCTGCTGCTGTTACATGAAAAGAGACGTGAGGTGTTTGTTTAATATTTAGGTGAGTATTGTACTCTCCTCAGCAAATACATTATTTCAGTGCCTAAGTCAGTCTTTAGTTTTCAACTTCAAACCCACACTACTTACAGTTTTCATCATCAGTTGTACTTGCAACACGGCCATTTCTTTTCTAAGCTCACTTTGTTCACCAGTAAGATTTCCATGATTCTCCTCCAGGTCCTCGACACTCTAAACACCAGCACTAACACTGAGAAGGAAACTGTTGAATTATGTATGAGTTATTCCAAATATTTGAATGATTCTAAATATGTGAAATATTCTATATATATGAATTATTCCAAAAGGATTTAAAGAATTATTACATTTATACTAGTATTTTTGAACATCCTAATTACATTAGAAGACTGAAATTTTAAAAAGAATTTGAACAAGATGCATTTAAAAACACCCCATCAAAAAAGGAGGGGGAGGGGAGAATGGACAGGATTCCATCAAATTCTACTAAGTGTATACGTGCATGAAGAAGAGGTCAATGTCACTGAGGACAGTTTGCTAAGGTGCAAATCTGACAGTAGATACTTCTCAATTCAGAAACTGTTAATTCTGCACTGGTTTTTTCATTCTGTTATGAAGCTCGGCCCTGTCTTATGATGATAAGTTGGCATACAAAGCAATTTGTAGCCACTTCAATAATGCTAAAAGCAAATAGGCCTTGAAATACTCAGAAAATAACTGGGATGTAACCAAAATACTCATTAATTACAACCAAAATCTTTTTATTTAAGAATCAGTGGCACTAGAAAGACAAATGACGTCTGCAAATGACGTAGAGACTTCCAACTTTCATCTATCACTACTCCTCTAAAAGTCTGAATGTGGGACAAACAACCGTAATCAAACTGCGAAGAAAGTATCTATTTCTTGCTGGACAGGTATGTTTCTAAGTAAAATTGCCGATTTTCCATTTCCTGTTTGGAATAACACCCAGAAGCACTAATGAATTCTGAAAAAAATATGTAATTAGCACTTATGTTACAATCGGACTAATGATATCAAAATGAAAATGCTTAAAAATTTAAAAAACATAATCAACATGTTTTTAACAAAAGTTGCGAAAGAAGGTGGAGACAGGTTAGCTAAGTCGGTTAGAGCAGGGTCTTATACCACCAAGGTCACGGCTTCGACTTCCTGTAATGGCCAGCCACCAAAATACAGTACTCTCAACTTCCTCATGTACGTGCTGTTTTGTAAGAATATATTGGGTTCCGAAAAGAAAGAAATCATCAAGTCGAAGGTATACCTGTTTCCCAATGTTAATTGTAGCACTCTTCACAATAGCCAAGAGCTGGAATCAACCCAAATGTCCATCATCGGATG
>NW_007741770.1:0-24020 GCF_000696425.1 Galeopterus variegatus | reverse complement strand
TATTTTGCTATTATTTTATTTATGTACTGGATATGAATATCAGTTCACCAACTCAGATAAAAGAAATATAACTATAGATAGAAAAACAGGTATCATGCCTTCAATCTTTCAGGGTGGTAGAAATTTTATATCAGCATGGGGTTCCTACCTTACCCCTGTGCAGTGGCTAAATGTCAAGGCATTAAGGGGCTGGGGGGAGGGGTTCAAGAGCCCCTCTTTTCCTTGAGTCACCTGTCTCTGTGGATATCTGTTGAGAAACCCATCATTCGCTGGTCCCAGACCATGTTCATGGGTTGGTACACACACGTTATTGTTAAGATGTCCCTGCTTCCTGTTTGTGAATTTCTGTGCAATATTTGAGGGCTTAGAACCATTCAGTTGCCTCTGTGCCACACAGTCATTTGCAATCTTTGATGATGTCCATGACCTTATCTGTTTAAGGCAATGTTCCCCAACTTGTCTTTTTCATACTATAGTCACAATTTTTTATTCACATTTTTTTGATATGCCTAGTGTCCTCAATATTATAATTTAGTATTTTAAAAATTAACTGAAATTTATTTTAAAAAGAAACTTTACATTACTACAATAGAAAACTAATATTACTTTTCACAAATGAAGGCAGCTATAAACATAAATTGGATAGAAACCCAAATAATGTCATTACATTCTAGATGAATATTGTCTGCTAGGACACATCGTTCTCAGCCAAACTTAAGCAATAAAATATCTGTTCCAATGGTATTTAGGTTGTAGGAGAGTGGAAAAAATGGGTTAATATTTCAAAAGTATAATCCCATTGCTGTTCATTTATACTGTACTTATATTTACAGGTAGGGTTGTGTGATAGGGAGAGCACAGAACTAAAAGTTATATAAGTCACAATCACCAACTCGTTAGTCAGTGGACTTCGTCTCTTCCTAAAATATGACTCCATCACTCCAAACGTCCCTTCTGCGCACCGACTTGCCCACGGGAGAGAACTACATCCCCCACAATGCGCTGCGCGGCGTCAGGCATGTCCACTGCCGCCTCCGGCAGCTTTCCCTCCGTCCCTCCTACAACTCCCACAAGCCCTCTCGGTCCCGGGCCGCGGCCTGGCCCGGGCTGGAGGCGGAGGCGGCGGTGCGGGTGTGATGGAGGAGGCGGGCTCTACAGGGAAGTGCGTCAGAGGAGGCGCGGGGAGAGTAGGGTGCTGTGGTCTGAGCTGGAGGGCGAAGCCGGCCGAGCAAGAGGATGGGCGGTGAGTGAGCGGTCCGGCCTTGCCGGGCGGGGGTCCTGTCGCCCTTCGGCGCTCCCGGCGGTTTCAACAGGGGCCCCCCTCCCGTGCGCGGCCGGGGCTTGGCGGGTTCTGAGCGGCGGGTTGCGGCGGGGGTGTTCCCGGGGGCGAGCGGTCTGGGGAGGGGCCTGATCGAGTACCTGAGGCCGCGCAGGGCTGCCCCGCCCCAGCCCCTGCTTGCCTCGGCCTCCTTCGGCCCCTTCGTGCGGCCCGCGAGGGGACCGCGCCAGCCGTCCGCCTTGGGCGAGCCGCCTCTCCCGGTGCCGGGATCTTTTAAGGTCATTTAAAAGCACCAGGATGAAAGATTTTTAAAAAATCTAAATACAAACCTGCTTCTTGAGTTATCGTTAATTATTGTAATTGCTGTGATCTTCCCTGAGTCACTTCCCATATTCCAAACTCACCCAGTTTGCGAGCCTGTTTTCATGCACCTTTGTAAGGTGTTTGGTACAGTCACAGTGGATACTGTACTTGCAGTATTTGACTCAGCGTGATCCGCCTTGAGTCATTTTACTGCGGCCATTTACTACTGCCATTGAGTCCTGTCCACGCCTTGGGAATGTTCATATTTTGCCTAATTTTGGAGTCTTCTATCTGGCTGAGTAGGGATCATTTAGTTTTTGTGGACCTATGTTGCACTTTAGGATTTAGGGGAGAGCAGAGTTGCAGTAGAGGAGGTTCAGAAGTGTGAGGAATGGGGGGAGGAGATAGGAGTGAAGACCTTGGTAGCGTAAAGAAGCTTGTCTTAGCTTTAATGGATTAGGGGGAGATTGATATCTAGCAGTATTATATGTTGTTCTCTTTGCTGTTCCATATGCCTAGAGCAACCTTTCCCTCGGGGTTATGAAACACCTTCAGCTCTGTCTTCCTTATAGCTCCTGACTCTTATTCTTGTTTTAGGAGGCTTCCCTCTTCAGAGGAAACTGGGAAGAGCCGATTTCCACTCCTTTCTTTTTCCTATGCCTTTTTCACACACTCAAACTTAATGCTCTGCAGCTCGTGTAAAAATTCAGTCTGTAATTAAAAATGTGTGCACGGTACACTGCTGATCATGGGCACGTCTGTTGTTTGTATCTGTAATGTGTCTGTCCATTTCAGTGTTGTCTGTTTTAGTATGCAGGTGATAGACTAGAGAACAAGACCTCTGTCTCCGTAGCATCCTGGGTATGTGAGCATTCAATAAGTACTTTCGTGAGAATAAGTTTCATTTTAAATTTAATTAAGAACATGCTTGCTTTTTCTTTTTTTTAAATTTCTTAATGATTCTATATTACTTTTAAAAACCAAGGGATTGGGAATAGCGTAAAGGGTGATTTTGAGATAATTCTTTTCAAAATAATCTTTCTTATTTGTTCTTGAAGTCTAACTCTTCTTCTTTCTTCAATTTTTAAACAGAGCAGTCTGAATGCCAGAATGGATAACCGTTTTGCTACAGCATTTGTAATTGCTTGTGTGCTTAGCCTCATTTCCACCATCTACATGGCTGCCTCAATTGGTACAGACTTCTGGTATGAATATCGAAGTCCAGTTCAAGAAAATTCCAGCGATTTGAACAAAAGCATGTGGGAAGACTTCATTAGTGAAGAGGCAGATGAAAAGACTTATAATGATGCACTTTTCCGATATAATGGGACAGTAGGATTGTGGAGACGGTGTATCACCATACCCAAAAACACACATTGGTATAGCCCACCAGAAAGGACAGGTATTCCTCTTGTTTTAACTTCTCTTTCCTTTACCTACTCAGTAATAGACAATGTAGCCTGATGATTGCCCTGTTATGTGTAAGCAGGTTTATGGGTTCTCTCCCTCCCCAAAGAAATAAATCTTATATGTCTCTTCTCTTCCCATCACCTTCTCTCCCCAACTTCTATGGCTTGCCATGATGCTCATTAATATTGGTTGAATGAATAACTGTCCTTGTTTTGGGAAAGCCCTTGAAAGTGTTTGTACTTATTTACTCACTGATGAAAATACTTTTTTATTAATCTCACACATGTCATGAGGAAATAATTGGAAAAGTACATTGGAAGACTAAATATCTGGTAACTAATAAAAGGACTAGTATCTGAAATCAAGTCAATAAATGTAATTGATTGTCCTTTTATGGGTCAGCTGTATTATAGTAGGTATCTATCATTTGCCCCTTATATCTTACAGGATGTAATTCGACCAACTCTACTTTTAAATCTGTGTCTATTTGAGATTATTTTACAACAGTTTTGATATAGAGTTTGTAGGTTAATACATTTGTATTACAGAAGTAAACAATTTAAGTTGTTTTTCAGGTTTTTTGCAAGCATTCTTATTTAACACGTAAAGATTTTAATTTCCAGTTATTAAATTAGAAGTTTTAGAGCTCTGTGTAAGGAAGAACTTTACAGTTCATTTTCATTTATAACTACTTCTGTTGGCCTCTTAGTGGGGAAGCGTTATATTTAAATCATAGCAGAACAAACTTGACTTACCATATATCAACAAATATTTATTGCATGCCTCCATGTTCCAGGGCCTCATAGCTTAGAAAACATCAGGAAAGAAAACAAATAAAAATCCTTACTCCTGGGGAACTAGCATTCTAATAAAGGGTGATGGGCAATAAACAGAATAAGTATTGCAGTATAAAGTATAAAAAGTAAGTACAAAACAATATAAAATAATTATACAGAATGTTAGAAGATGACACATGCTGTGGAAAAATAGAGCAAAATAAAGGGGACTTGGTAATATGTGGGAAAGGGAATATTGGTGGGCATGGGTTACGATTTTCAAGGGAATAGTCAGGATAGGCCTCATTGAGAAGACACCACGTGAGTAAAGACTTGATGTAGATAAACACTAGATAAAGGCCATATGAGCTATTTGGGTTTGGGAGGGATATTATTTAGGTTGGAAGGAACAGCTATGGCCAAGGTTCTGTGAGGAATATGCCTGAAATATTCAAGGACCAGCAAGGAAGCCACTGGACTGGAATGGATGAATACAGTGGGGAGTTGGGTATGCCGTCAAACTCTGGGGTTGGGAATACTGTCTAGTTATAGTGAGGACATCTCTAGGCATGGTGAGGACTTTGGTTTTTACTCTGAGTACAGTGGAGTGTCATTGTGGGGCTTTAAGCAGTGGAGAGACATGATCTGGTCACGCTGGCTGATGTGAGAACAGACTGGTAGCAAGCAAGAGTGGAAACTAGGAGACTGGTTAGGAGGCTACTGCAGTAATTCAGTTGATTTGAGAGTTGATTATGAACCGCAGCAATGTTGATAGGCCACACAGGTCTCACTAATGCCCAGTGGCTGAAGACATTGCCGGGGGAAGAAAAAAAAAAGGAGCAGTAAAACAGAATAGAAATGTAAGAAAACTAGGAAGAAGAGAAAGAGGATAAAGACTCACATAGGAACTTTGATCTCCCCCAAACCTGCTCTACAAGCCATCATCCCCTTCTCAGGGAATGGCAGTTCTACCCTTCTAGTTACTCAGACCAGAAACTTGAGAGTTATTCGGGTTCATATACACTGCATCATGAAATCCGAGAGGTTTTTCATTTGAAATACATCCAGAATCCAGCTGCTGCTAAGTGCTACCACCCTGGTCTGAGTCACAATCATCTCTCACCTGAATTACTGCAGTAGCTTCCTAACCAGTCTCCCAGCTTCCACCCTTGCCTGATGTCTGTCTGTTTTCACATCAGCTAGGATGACCAGATGATGTCTCCCCACTGGTTAAAGCCCTCCAATGGCTCTCCACTATACTCAGAGTAAAAGCTGAAGTCCTCGCCATGCCTAGACAGTGCATAATTTGCCCACTCCCGACCTCAGAGTTTGACAGCATACCCAGCTCCCTCTCTCTCCCAAAGAAGTTGCCTACCTCTGGGAACATCTTTCTACATCAATTTTTACTTCAGAGAATGATTACTGAAAGATTATTGTTAAATGTTTATAATTAAAACAACAAGCAATCATTGTTCTTGTTCCAGAGTCATTTGATGTGGTTACAAAATGCATGAGTTTCACACTAAATGAGCAGTTCATGGAGAAATTTGTTGATCCCGGAAACCACAATAGTGGAATTGATCTACTTCGGACCTGTGAGTACTTTGATCTCAGCAGTACAATTGGAGGAAAAAAGGAAATAATTTTATTTGTGTTTTGTTGAACTCTCTTTTTGGAAGAAGATGAGTTAGTAGATAGTGTCAACTTGAAATAAGATCTCTAACAGTTATTTTTACAAACTCTGTTCTATCGATAACTTATTTTGGAGGGTAGATAAGTACTTATTAAGTTTTAAGTGATTTGAAGTTGAGGGAGGCAGCTAATACATTGGATGATGGACTCTAGACCTCCAAAAGATGTTATTAATGGGCCCATTTACTTAAGAGGAAAATTAGTAGGGATAAGTAATAAATTCCTGTATTTGAGTTAAACACTTCTACTGCCTGAGTTTGGATAGGCATATGTGAGAAAAGTTGACTTCATGCTCTAAAGTGAGTCACTGAGTTTCAGGCCTGCCAAAAGTGTTAATCCCATCTTAGGTGGTAGTAACAAAAGTTTAGATGTCAAAAGAAGGAAAGAAAGAAAAGTATTTATTAGGAACATTCTATCTGTGAAATATTGCCTTCAGATTTGAGCCTCAGTTTTCAGAGATACACCTACTGGAGCCTGCCTGGAAGAATGACCATGTTATGAGGGAAACATTGAATAAACTGAAGGTGTTAGATTTGCAATGAGAATGCATAGGAAAAAGTTTATTACTAGCAGCCTTTGAAGGGAAGTTAGAAAAAAGATTCATGAAGTTCCAGAAGGTAAAACCAGTACCAAAAGGTAGAATTTGGTTAAGATTGATATTAATACATTGCTAATAATTATCTAGAAATGGAATGGGATGCTTTGTAAGGTCGTCAGTGTTCTTCCCATGTTGGCGAGGGAATTTATGATAACCGAAACTGCCATTTATTGAGTACCTGGTATATTCCAGATTCTCTGCTTTGTTCTTTATGTATATTCTTTTAACAGCCCTGCAAGACAGGTCATTTATAATCACCATTCATTTACTTATTATTACTACCTTTAAATCCTGTAAGGACTTTAGATCCTGTAAGGATATTGTTTGTATGTAGAGCCAGACTTTTTCTCTTCAAATCCTGGCTGTACCACTTAATTATGCTACTTTGTACAAGTTATTTATGCCTCTTGCCTCAGTTTCATCAATTATAAGATGGACATAATAGTAGTACCTACTTTCTAGGGTTGTTGGGAGGATTAACACAGAGAATAAACATTGCATGGCACATAATAAGACTACGGTAATTGTTACCTGTTATTATCCTTTTACTTTTATCAGAACAAATTTAGCATCTTTTTGAACTATGTGTTTTAGAAAAAGAGGCATCAATATTAAAATACTTATCTCTCTCCTTTTGCAAAAAGACCTAATTAGAATATGAAAGAAATTGCCATTGTGGAAAATGGCCTGAAATCACGGTAACATTTCTATTCTGTCTCTCTCTTTTTAAAAATCAGATCTTTGGCGTTGCCAGTTCCTTTTACCTTTTGTTAGTCTAGGTTTGATGTGCTTTGGGGCTTTGATTGGACTTTGTGCTTGTATCTGCCGAAGCTTGTATCCCACCATTGCCACGGGCGTTCTCCATCTCCTTGCAGGTGGGTCTTACCATTATCCTTACCTTTTAGCTTCTTCCTGTCTCATTGGGGATCAAAGAGTTAATTCTTAACATTCACAGATTACTTCCCTGTCATGTTGACTGAAAAGCTCTTTACTGTGCTCTTACCTAGACATGTTTTGTTTTGTTTTCTAAATTCCCCCCCCTCCCAAGGTCTGTGTACACTGGGTTCAGTAAGTTGTTATGTTGCTGGAATTGAACTACTCCACCAGAAACTAGAGCTGCCTGAGAATGTGTCCGGTGAATTTGGATGGTCCTTCTGCCTGGCTTGCGTCTCAGCTCCCCTGCAGTTCATGGCTTCTGCGCTCTTCATTTGGGCTGCTCACACCAACCGGAAAGAGTACACCTTAATGAAGGCATATCGTGTGGCATGAGCAGGAAGCTGCCTGCTTTACAATTGCCATTTTTATGATTTTTTAATATTAATATTTTCACTTGCTTCCTTCCCATTTGCTTTCAATTTTTGTTTTTTTTTTTCGTGGAGATATCATTTTATTTTGAAAATCCATTTTATTTATACACTCATACCACTAAATCCACACTTAATACCACTAAAATTGATGTGGTTTACTCTGAGTGATTATATCTTTCTAATCTAGATTCAGAGTCCAGAAAGAAAGAAAAGGATAGAGAGTTGGCAGAAATTTGTGAAAGAAAATTGGCAGTAGAAAATTGACCCAAAACAAGTTCCACTAGTATCTGTTAAACTTTTCAGTAAAAGTAAAGCAACTGTATCTGTTCAACTAGAAAATATTTAGTTTCTTTTGGGAAACCTGTTATCATTGTCAAAACTTCATGTTCACTTTGCTGTTGTAGGTAGCCAGTCAGCTAGCAGTATTAGTGCTATTTTCAAAGATTTAACCTCTATAAATTGGGATATTATCTAAGATCCTTTCCTTAAACATTGGCACATAGCTTCAGCTGAGGTGAAATATGGCAGCTCTTTATATCTACACTGTGTCTGTCTACAAGAAAAACAGTGAAAAATAGTGTTTACTTGAAATTTTAACGTTGTAACTGCAGGAATTCCAGTTCAACCAGACAAGAGGGTTAATCTTATTTTATTATTTTCCTTTTTTTTTTTTAAAACTCAATAGGATTTTTAGTACTACCAAATCAATTTGGGTTTGCGCTCTTTCCCTCTTTACACACCAGGCTTATTAAAATAGTGCTTTCTTTTTAATATTACATTAGGGTTACAGAGTAAAATTCCCCAATTGCTATCTCTTTATTCCAGCTAAATACTATAAAGAAGGTTTCACCATCATAACCCTCCAGAGCTGGGAAAACCACCACAAGATCTAAAGCTTTGGCTGTCCATTAATCTCCAACTATGGTCTTTATTTCTTGTGGTGAAATGATGTGCCTTTCCTTGCCTAAATCCCTTCCAGGTGTGTATCAACAACATTATTTAATGTCTTCTAATTCAGTCATTTTTTTTATAAATATGTCTTTAAACATTGAGCTTTAAAAAATCTTATTTATTTATTCCATTACTGTAGCAATTGACAGATTTTAAAAAAATGTAACAGTAATTTCTTACCATATCCTAAGTCTGTCTTTTTTAAAAAATAAAAATGAGAAGAGACTCAAAGAATTGTGTATAATGTCTCAATTAATTTAAATATCAATACCTAGGACAAAAAACTAGAGTATTCAGAATGGGAATCTCTGTGATTCTCTGTGGAAAATGCATTGTTGCTCTACAGGTCTGTGTGTCCTGTGTTTGGGTCTCTTTTATCTTCCAGAAAGTGTGGGAACCCCTTTCTCTTATTAGAAAATAAGAGAATCTTTATCTTTTTGAAACATGTTTTCAAACTAGTTTTGTGTTCTCCACGTCATACCTAATGTGACTAGTTTACTATAAAGTCATTTAATGGCCATGGATGTGTGTGTCTTATATTAAAGATATAATCAAGTCAGCTTCTGACCTACAACAAAGTCAGCATTACTCTGTAGCCAGTTATTGCCTGTGAAATGGCTGGTTACTAAGGTTTCTACCTATTCTTTTTTTTTTAATTTAATTTTTTTTATTTTAAAATTTAATCGTACATGTTTGTGGAGTCCAGTGTGTTGTTTCAATACAAGCATATTACCAGCTCTTAACTCTTGAAACTTCATTGCTCTTCATCACCTGCTGTGGAAGGTGGACAGGAGAGAAGCTAAGTGAACAAGCACAACACACTTTTGGGAATGGGATTTAAAAATTATTGTCAGCATGACATTTTTGAATTAGGAAGTTATTTTAAACTGCCCCTGCCTCTTATTACCCCCAGAGTTACCTGTGACTTAATTTATGCCAGTCTTTAAAGTGCAGCGTGGAAACTGAGTCAGAATTGCGCTTTTCAGTTACAGCCTCATCAACAGTATTTATAAGTATGGAAAGCTAGCACCATAACCCCTGGTGCTGAGTATGTGTTACAGTTGGTATTTTTAGCATGTTGCATAGTAGCTGAGGTCATCCTCTGCAAAAACTTTTTTCTTTGGAATATATGGAGCTATGTTGTTTCATTTAATGTGAAAATTACAGTTTTGTTTTTTTTTTACCTGTCTCATTCTAATTGGGTTAAACCATGAAATTGATGATATCAGACCATTTTGATCAACCTAATACATAAAATCACTGGCAAGATAAATACTATTAATCTCTTTCCATTTAATCTTTGAAAGCAACCCCCAAAGTAAAAAATTTAATTTTCAGATTTTTCAGAACATGACTTTTATGGCACCTTAAGAAATGTGTTTTAAGACTTCATGGTTTCTAATTAACTAAATGTCGTGGATGAGTATCTTCTATGTGCTTTTTAGGTAAAGACTCATTTTAAAAATGTTAAAGCTAAACATAAAAATGAGATGGTACAGTAAAACAGGCAGAATAATTCTAGAAGAATTTATTTGTTCAGATAACACTTAAGTGTTCCTACTAACTATATCATTATGCACGAGGGTCTCAATTTAACAATCTGATGATAATGTGTTAAAATTTTATCTGCTCTAAGTATTGGGTGTGTGTACTATTGGGGGGAGGATAGAGTCCCTTAGTCACAAGAAGAATGAGATGACCATACAACAAGTCCATTTACAATTTGATTGTTTTTCCATTCCAGAAACATCACCAAATTGCAGACTAGCACTGTCAAAACTTATAGGTCCAGTCCTGTTCAGTTGACTAAAATACATAGGCCTTTTAGTACTGAGCCCTCATATAAGCTTTAACCCAAAATGAAAACAACCTGTTGAGTTAACCTGATTTTGCTGATTGCAATGCTTCCCAGAGTTTCTTAGCAGCTAACAGCAGCTAATAGG
Organism: Galeopterus variegatus; assembly: GCF_000696425.1. NCBI lineage: Eukaryota > Metazoa > Chordata > Mammalia > Dermoptera > Cynocephalidae > Galeopterus > Galeopterus variegatus. Next base: position 13,761 of record NW_007741770.1, on the reverse strand, counting down.
TGCTGCTCTGAAGATGCAGATTATTTCATAAGCTCAGTGCAGCTCTATCCTGACACAGATGGGTGGAGTCTTTTATCCTCCTTTTCTCATAAGGGAATAATGATTCATACATTGAAAAGAAAGTAATAAAACAAGGAACTACATCTATGTATATGTCTCTTTCTATTGCTCATCAGGTGTTCTGATACTCCATTGTAATGAGATGCATTTTTCCCTAGGGTCAAATTATAGATATCTGCCAATTCATTATGTGGAAATCCTAAATTGCAAAAAAAACTGAAAGTTATTATTTGCCCTATAGAAGTTACCAAAGAGTTATTAAATTCTCTTCAGTGCCAGAGTTTTTATTATTAGCAAAATTAATAGATTATTTGACTTATAAACATTTATATACTTTCAGCAAACATGTAAAAGTTTGCAAGGTCCAGTTTATATTACTTTCCATCTACCTTTGCAGAGGTTTAGAAATGTGAAATAGAATTCTGTTTTGTCTTTGCCTTTTAAAATATCTGAGTTACTAGGTAATGCATCATCGTTTATCTACTGATTATTCACTGTTAGTGTCTCAGGATGTGAACTTTACCTCACCTGTCCTAAAGCCTTTCAATCCCTTGTATTCTTCTAGCCTTCTCATTTTTCTTTAGTTAGCTTGTGCTGTCATCGTATGTTCACAAGCATCTTTGATTTTCTTGCATGGCACCTTCCTTCACAACCCTTAGCCTTATCTTCATAGACCGTGCTGTTCAATTTTCTTAATCTCAAGATTCTAGGGATGGCTGTTCAGAAATATAAAGTTGATTCTATACAAAATTGTGCTGTCTTTTAACTGCTTGATAACATAACCATCTCTGTTGATTTATTACTCCTTACTGCACATTTTCCAAATCTCTACAAAAGTTACTTGTTGGAAATTCTTATTCTTTCTCCTCAACTTCCATGGAAGGAATTTATGTTCTCTTTGAGAAGGGAATATTGGAATGAACTCTTCCCATATCTCCAGCCCATAATTGCCCCTCCCTATAGAAGAAGGGATGTATTATATAATTGGAGAGATTGTTGGGATGCACAGGAGCAGCATGGTGTTTAGTGGTGAAGTTTCCAGCTTGGGAGACAATCCTAAATCTGTAATCCCAGGCTTGTCTCTTTGCCTTTCCAAGCCCCCCTTTTCCCAGCAATTATTGTGAAATGCTACGATCATCATATCTACTTCATAGAGTTGGGATGAGGAATATGTAGATTGCTCAGCATAAAGTAGTCACTCAAAAAATGCTAGTTCTGACTTGGCTGTATTGTAAGGGGATGGGGTTGTGAACCCCAGAAAGTGGTGGTTCTCAGCCTATGCAGTGTGTGAGAATTACCCAGAGAACTTTTAAAAATATTCATGTCCCAGAGAATCTGATTTAGTTGGTTTGGGATGTGGTCAGGTCAATTCAATTTTTTAAAACTTTTCTAAGTGATTCCAGTGGGCAGCTATGTTTGAAAGCTAAGGTTAACAGCTGTGTTTGAAAGCTAGCAAAGACAGAAATAGGATTCTTTTTCCTAGGCAGATGGTTAGAGACAGTGGACTGTGTAGTAAACAGACCTGGCACAGTGCCTGCCTTCTAGAAGCCACTTCCCTCCTGTGCTTTCTAGCACTGTCTTCTGCTGACTACTGGTTCTTTGAGACAGGTTCTAATCTATCACATCACAGCTGGCTGGAGATACGTTAGTGTCTGGTCCTCAGTTTAGATTTGACAGGAGGTAATAGGAAGCATCAGTTGTTTTGGCTTCAGTTCCAAATTACCTTCTCTAATTCAGTACTTTCAGGGACATTTTAGTATGAGGTGATTAGGCCTCCATAAAGAAAGTGAATATAATGATCTCAGTCTGCTTATCAGTTCACTGTATTCATACTCTAAGTTAGAATCAGGAAGGAAAGAGGTATGAGTGATTGACGTTAGCCTCTACACACGCCATAAATTCTTGAGAATAGACGCAAGATGGCATTATCTATAAAATAGTATCTGCCTCAGTTGGTTATTGTGAGGGTTAAATAAGAAGATATACATGTAATTAACCTGATTCTATTGTACACAGGTATTTATATTTATATTCAACTCTATACCCCATGAATGTGTATAATCAATTATGTTTCATTAAAAAAAAAAGGCATGTAAGTGAGTAACAGATTCTGAAACAGAAGAGCTCAGTAAATGTTAGGGCTTATTATTATCTGGAGGCCGATTCAGCACATGTGGAGGAGGCAGCCTTTGCCTGGACTGTGTGGTCAGGTTCTGGTGCATGTGGGATGCTGAGCTGTTGGGGTTTACCTTGTGGCTGCCCTCTAGCAGGGATTAGAGGTGGGATGGTGTTACATAATTGGGGAGAGTCTTTGGTTTCCAGTTAAGGTTCATTTCAAAAAAGGCAGAGCTTCATTACATGAGCTTTTTAAATGTTTATGTGTCTCAAGGTGGAACTATTTTTGCTTTTAAAACTTACATTTTTATCCTTTTTCTCAAATAGGACTGCACTAGTGTGGGACTTTTGGCCTTTCAGTGATTTTGCTAATCATCAGTTGGTGAATCGAGATTAGCTACATCAAAAATCTGTCTGTCTTAGAGCCTATTATGCTGCTATAAAACTGAATACCTGAGACTGGGTAATTTATAAAGAACAGAGGTTTATTTCTTACAGTTCTGGAGGCTGGGAAGTGCAAGAACAAGGCACCAGCAGGTTTGGTATCTTGTGAGGGCCTTGTCTCTGCTGCCAAGATGGTGCCTTGAATGCTGCATCCTTCAGAGGGGAGGGACACTGTTCCTCACATGGTGGAAGAGCAGAAGGACAGAGGGCGAAAGAGATCACAAGGGGGCCAAAGTCACCCTTTTATAATGGCACTGATCTCACCTATGAGGGTAGAGCCCTCATGACTTAATCACTTCTACAATGTTCCACCTCTTAATATTATTACAATGGTAATTAAATTTCAGCATGAGTTTTGGAGGAGACAAACATTCAGACAGTTGCACTATCTTTATCTTTAGGCAGCTGGAAGAACTTGGATTCCTGTGACTTGTTCACAGGCTCCTAAAATTAGCTACTATGGAATCCAATTTGATTTGGATGATTCATTTTAAGTTCTGACGGTGGCAGTGAATTTCAGGGGCTCCACCATACGTCCAACTGCTGAGTTATGGTGGGTATTTTTCATGAGCACTTAACAAGATGCCAAGTGGCGCCAGACTAACAGGCAGCAGCTGGAACAGCCTTCACCCTCACCCTTGCCTGTCTGCCCTCCACTTACCCTGGAGTCTCTTTCCCCTTTCCTTCTCCTACCTCTTCCACACCACACACTCTTCCTCCTCCACCCACCTGCAGGGGGTCCCCTCATCCTCCAGCCTGCCCCTATTGTTCTGCCTGGGCCTCCCGACTACCCCTTCCTGCCTGCTCCCCTTTCCCCTGTTGCCTCGCACCTGTGGTTTTTGGCTTTCACCCCCACCAGTGACCAATGACTTGACTACTTAGAGTCCAGCTCCCCAGAACACTGCTCAACAGGGACACCGCTGTAATTAAAGGTGGATTAAATGTCACTCTCACTATCTGGCTACTTATGCATGAAAAGGAAGCTAGCAGTATTATGGAAATGAAAGGAATATCAGGTAAGAAGATGCACAAGGAGAGTGGTGCACATAACATCTCAGAAGAGAATTGTCCTGAGAGAATTATCATTTTGGCAGGACCCACTAATGCCATCTTCAAAGCCTTTGCTGTGATCACTGACAAACTGGAAGAGGACATCAACAGCTCAATGACCAATAGCATAGTTGCTGGGAGACCCCTCAGTCACCCTGAGGCTGGTGGTCCCTGTTAGTGTGGCTCTGTTAATGGAAAAGGTTGCAAGATCAAGGAAATACCAAGGGAATACAGGGGCTTAGGTCCAGGTGGCAGGAGATATGCTACCCAATTCAACTGAGCAGGCCATCAGTCACTGTTGCAATCACAATCCATTACTGAGTGTCAAACAGATCTGTGTGGTCATGTTGGAGTCTCCACGAAGGGCGTGACCATCCGTATCAGCCCAGGCTGTCCAGTTCTCTGGTCATCTTTGCAGATAGTGAGGACAGGGACAGCACAGACAGCAACAGTGAAAGCTTTCTCCACATCTCCCTGTCCATGTGCCTCAACCCTGACCTGGAGGGACCACCTCTAGAGGACCATACAAGGATGATATGCCATTCACGGCCAGATTTGACCAAGCCGCACCAGTTGGAATACAAGTCTCATTTTCACATGATGCATAGGAACACCTGATTCAGTGCTGGTTTGGATACATCTGCTTAGACTGTTTCTCTTGGATTCACTATTTCAAACAATTTGATTTGCTACGTAATCTGGTGTCAAGGTGCCAAAATCACTGAGACCTGGCAGATCAAAACCGTGAACCCAGTGGAAGGATCTAACTGATAGGTTACCATCACTGGATCTGCTGCCAGTGCTCAATGTCTTTTTCCCCCTTCAACAACATATTTTTCATTTTTTTTTATTGAAACAGAATTGATTGTACGTATCTGTGGGGTACAGCATTGAATATCAATACCTGCATGCAATATGTGATGCTCAAATCAGGATAATTAGTATATTCAATAGTAATCAATGTCAGGCTTTCCTGGGAGGCCTGTGGAGCAGCTAGAACGATGCAGATTCATCCCTAATCCATTTCTGCTCTTCACCACCACCCATGATCCATCTGTGTAGCTTCCAAAAAGACAGTGATTCTAGGTTTTAAATAGTTTGTAAATTTTCAGTTTTTACACACATTATCATCCACTCATGATTTTTTAATAAATGGGTTTTAATTCCTTTCTCTGTTCAGCTCTTAATGCTGAGATTCATAATTAGTTTTAAAAGCATCTCGCTGGCTTCTTTGTTGTTGTTGTTGTTCTTTGTTTTCGGCTCATGAATTTTTCTGTCTGTCATAGAAATGAAAGAATGGAATATTAATACATTTCTATTTAGTTCTGTAGTGTCAGAAATATTTCAAAAAAAATTAAAGGATGGGCTGAGGGGAAAAAAATTCCCAAGTGGCACTTTTTTTGTTGCCCTGGATTCAAAGCAGAATTCAAAGATATGAAAGATAAATTATCTAAAAAAATTCTGGAGAGAGTTCAGACGCTTGGTTTCTTCCTCACTCCCCCTCTGGGACTTACTGAGAGGCAGCAGAACCCAATTTAATATTCTAATCATCCAACCATCACCCCAGGCAGTGCCCCCTCCTCCTACACCTCCCCCACAACCCCCCACTCCAACTATTTGAAGTAACGAGATGACTGGAGTAAGGAAAGGGAGGGAAAGGCCTTGAGTCTGAGTGGAGGGTGCTCTGGCCTCTCCCTCTCCACCACAGAAGAGTAGGTGTGAACTCCCTCCTACTTGCTAAATACCATTCTAGGTGAATGAGTAGAGCTCCTCTAGTTATTTCCTGACTTTAACATCTATAGAACTACTTTGGATTTAAACACATCTGCTTGTAATGCCGGCTCTTCCTTTTACTGGTTGAAAAATTTTGGGCAAGCTCTGTCATTCTTTAGGTCCTGGTAGGGTAATAATGTCTACTTTTTATGTTCATTGTGAGGCTTAAATAAAATAATACATGTAACGAGCTTAGCACCGTGTCTGGCATACTGTAAGCTTTCAGTAAATGTGACCATTATTAATCTGCAGATGATTTCAAATCCCCAGCCCTGCTTTCTCTCCTAAACTCCAAGTCCAAACCTGCTTTCAAATCAGCTCCATTTGAGTATTTACATGATACCTAAAACTCATGTCCAAATTCAAACTCATCTTTCTTCTCATAACTTTTTCAATTCCTATTTGTTTTACATGTTTCCTCATAACCTAGACTTTTAATGTTGACCTCATCTTTGACTCCTCCTGCTCCGTTGTCTTCTATATCCAGTAACCAAGGCTTTTTGATTCTACTCCAATGATGTTTATCTCCCTGAAACTCTTCTGTCTAGGCACCCTGGTCAGATCCCCACCTGGATGATGACAGCAGCCTCTCTGCTGATTTCCTTTCCATAAGCTCTCTCTCCTGTAATCCATTTCTTCACATCCTGCCAGTCTAATTTGTTAAACCATAGATTTGATCACATGAACCTTTTACCCAAAAACCTTCAAAGACTCTCCATTGCTTACTGAAGCAATCTAGAATAAAGTCTAGATGTCATCTAACATTGAAGCTGAAACATTGTTTAGCTTTATCTTTGCAACATTTTCTCCTGTTCCTTTCCTTATAATTTAGTCACACTCACTGTTACTTGTACCCAGTTTGGACTTTCTTATATTCATGATTTGTCTTGTTTTTATTTCTGGAATTCTGTTCTCTGCATATTCAAAGCCTGTCTATACTACTTCAATGAAATTCCAGTTTCAAAAGTTGTGACCACTTCCTTACCAAATAGAATAACGTAAGGTTCATCTCAAATACCTTGCTATTCTGGAGCCCTATAGCATGCCAAGTAACGACTTTTGTGGCTTTTGCCACTTTTTACTTTGTACAACAGTAATTATTGTGCCTGTCATCTTCCCCACAAGAACTTATTTAACCTTCATATCCCCCTAACATCTCCCACATTGCCTTGCAAAAAATAGTAAATGAGAGAATTGTCAGAGTTATAATCCTTGAAATCATTAGAAAGCCCCATTGTAGAGTATTTCATGATACTAAATTATTTAGGAAAGACTTAGAATTAATAGACAAGAGTTCAAGTTTAACACTTTGGAGAGAAAACTATGCAATGAGACCTTCAAGATAACTTTGAGATTTACAGATACTACCTCCCCTGCCCGCCTCCCCCCCCGCAGCTAGAAAAGGATGTGGGTTTGTTTTTTTGTCAACTGTGATACACAAAAGTGATTAACATAATCACTTAGGCTTTTGTGATTTTTGCAAGTCATGTGAAGCATTTGCGCTAGAAAATGTTTAAAGTTTTTGTTGGCTGGATTAGAAGATAAAAATTTATAACTAAATATGAAACAGTTGGGGAAGTTTGATGAAGTCAATGTGTCTTCATCTATATTTAAACTATGGAGTAATATTCTATGATAAAATCAGGGCATCGTTAGATGAAGTTAAAAGTTTAATAGTTAGGGCCGAGCCCGTGGTGCACTTGGGAGAGTGTGGCACTGGGAACGCAGCAGCGTTCCGGCCGCGGGTTCGGATCCTATGTAGGGATGACTGGTGCACTCACAGCGCTCACTGGCTGAGCATGGTGCGGCCAGTCTCAAAAAGGACAAAAAAAAAAGTTTAATAGTTAAATGGAAGGGAGTGTGAGTACTATAATAGATCTCAAAATGAAGATGTTTCTTATTTCAGGCTTCCAGTCAAGATGGCAGAATAGACAGTCCCCAGTGTCACTATCTCCCATAAATCAACCAATTTACAACTATTAAAAAGCAACAACAGCCAAGCTGGGCCACTAGAGCTAAGGGGAAGAGGAGGAGGGACCGACAGAGTTCATGAAGGCAGGAGAAGCCACAATGAAAGAAAAAAAAGGATCGTTCTCAGCCTTTTGAGTCCTAGCCACTTCAAGGCTGGAGCTGCTGAGCACACAGAGCAAGAGCTGACAAAACCTGCAGCTGTGCCCTTCATATGAAGTTGCTTGGAGGCTGCAGAGGAGAAGAGGACCTTGGTGGGCCCCAGGACAGCAAGATCACTAACAGGGTTCCCATGAACCCACATAGGAGCAAGGAGCCACAGACAACAGAAAAAGGGAACCACACAGAGGCTGGTGAGTCATTGCAAGGGACTGGAACATGGCCTGTCCCATGGTAAGTGTATGGAGTGCAGGGTTGGGGAGATGGGCCCACTGGTGGAACATTGGAGCAGAGCATGGACAGCTTATCTGCCCTCCGATCAGTGCAGGACCACTCAGTGGAGACTAGTCAGGAATACTGATCTGCAGGGGGTGCAGTTTGCTGAAAAGTCTCAAGCCCAGACCAGAGTTTCCAAACAACCCAGGTGTATAGGACCTCACAAGACCCAGAAGTACATACAAAGTCAACAATTAAAACCTGAGCTACACAAAAAGTCTTTCCCAGGGAATCAGCAGCAATGAAGCAATTTAGCTCAACCACAGGGCTCAAGTGCCAGCCCTCACAGGAAGTTCCTCCATTTTAGAAGTAAGTGAAGGACAAACAATTAGTTCTAGTACAGACTTTAAGTAGTGGGAACAGCAAATAATCCAAAACAGAACTGAAAGAAAACCCCAAATGCCCACATATCAGAGACAAATTTTCATATTAACTAGTAAAGGTCTAACACCACCAAGAACACCTATGAAACCTAGATGGACCAGAAACCCTCTGGGCTTCCAAGATAGGGATGGGGGAGAGCCAAAGTCCTCAGCCATGCCCCCTGACATCCACAACCAGCCCAGCGACAACCACCAAGCTGCCACAGTAAGTTCCCCATGCTCCTGACCCAAGGTGGTGAGTGGCCGAGGGCTTCAGTCACACCCCACTGACATCTGCATCCAGCCCAGCAATGACCCAGCCGCTGCTGGAAGCCCCCTGGTCTCCCCTGCTGGAATGAGGGGGGAGGCCTCATTGGGGCCTTCATCATGCCCCCCCTTCCTATCCCCTTTAACCACCCAGTTTCCCTCCCCCTTCCCCTCTCCTCCCTGACAGCTGCTCTGCAACTACATCTTAGAATGAGGCATGGAGCCAGGGGAAGCCAAAACCAGCTGCAACTAGGCAAGCTGCCACCACTACCCTGGGCCCCACTAGGGTTCTGAGGCATGGAGCTGGGAGAAGTTGAACCCAGCCACAACCAGGTAAAGAGCACACCTAAAACACCATTTTCATGTGGGTAGCCCACCACAGCAACTGCAATTGCCATGGCTGCTGGAAAAGTGGTCAGTTGCTATAGCAGCAGTTACAGCCACTATTCAGATGGCACACCAGACTCTCGACTGCATTGATACAAGGAATGGCACCAGTGGAGACCAAAAAATAAATAAATAAATAAATAAGAGGTTCTCTCTCTCCACAAAACAGTTTCCAGAGTAATAGAAGAAACATCTGATTTACAATAATAGGGGAGGACTTGATCACACCTGTCTCTGCACTGGACAGATCATCTAGGCAACAAACCAATAGAGGAACAGTTAATCTATCAGATGGAGAGAACAAATCTGTGGTTATTAGAGGGGGTAAGGGGCGAGGGGAGGGAAAGAAGGGGAGGAGGAAAGGGTGGGGGAAGGAGGGAGGGAGAGAGGGGAAGGGAGAGATTGGATAAGGGGCATAAAGAATAAGTACAATTTGTATCAATGAATATGCTAATAAAAATAAATTTTAAAATAATAAAATAATAAATACTTCAAAAAAAAAGATGTCTCTTATTTCAAATACATATTCATCGAGAGCTAACTTTTCATTAAGAGGAAACTTTATATTACATTTTCGTTTAGTCCCTGTTCCCGCCAAAATCTTCCCAATATTATGCATTTCTCTCTTAATTTCTACAGTTGTGCTCATTTTGATTAATAGATTGTTAATGAACAATAATTTCTTTCCTTCTGAAAGAAATTTATCAGATTATTGGTTCAATGAATAATTTTTATGATTTCCTACATTATCCTCAATAATTATTTATCAACAATCTTTTAATTTTGTCCCATTATTTGTAGGAAAGCTTCCAAGCTCTCTAAATGGCCTTACATGCTCACTAGCAATTTCTGTTCTTCAGACATGCTGACTTTTTAGTTTTCCCAGTGGTTCATGCCTGTGGCATTTGAAAACATAGCCTTAACATTCTTTGATCATCCTCCCATTGAGATTCCCCTTCCCTTGAATCTGGGATGGCTTGTGATTATTTTGACCAATAGAGTTTGATTGAAGTGATGCTATCGGGTCAGAAAAGGTTACGGGGTTCAGACCTGTTTTCTTGGAACCCGGGTCTTAGAACACTACTTGTGGGACATTCCTTCTCAATACCAAGCTGCCATGCTGTGAAGTCAGGCCACATGGAGAGGCCCTGTGTAGGTGCTCCAGTCAAAATCCCAAGCTAAGCTCCCAGGTGACATCTAAGATTGTCTTCCAGCCATGTGCCTGAGCCATCTCGCTGTTCAGCCTTGATGAGCTGTCACATGACTGTAACCCCAGCTATTGTCTTACCGCAACCTTATGAGCCCTGATCAAGAAACAATCAGCTGAGCCCAATAAACCTACAGAACTGTAAGAGTTAATAACAAATTGTGGTTTTTTGCTGCTACATTTTGGGGTCATTTGTTATGCAGTCACAGTATCTGAAACAATGCTCTTTACTACCACAGGCTTTCAAAAGCTTTTTAAAAATCTCTTCCTAAATGGCTTTTTCTGACCTTTACTCTCCACCCCCCCAACTCCTTTTTTACCTGGCTGACTCTTATTTTTCAGATCAAAGCTTAATATTTACTTCTTCAGCAAAGTTTTCCCTGACCACTTATCTTGGGCTAGTTCTCATATTTTCACAGCATTCTGAAGTTTTTGAATGCAGTAGTTTATTGAATGCAGTGGAAAATAAAGTCATGTGATAAAAGTGATTTTGCTTTTCACCACTCCTTTTAAATTCCATAAATCCATTCTACACAAACAGTAATAAATAAAATCTAAGGTGGGTTTTTGAGTCACTTGATAATTAATGATGTATTCCCTTTTTCAGCGGGGGTGGGAGGGGGTGGGCACTAAAAAGTTCAGTCCAGCCTAATAATGTCAATCTAGTTAATGAAGTATAAAAATTCTAATTCCATTCAAGGTTAAAACCTCTCCTCTCTTAGTTTAGGCTTGGCTCTGGCTGGGAGGCCTACAATGGGGGAGGAGACTTGGTCAGCTGCTTTTCTCTGTCCTCAATCACTTGCTTGTAATTTACAGTCACTGTTTCTGATCTTCTATAGTCAAACTGGGGCGGAGAATAGATTAGGCAAAATGGTAGTCTAATGTGGCTGGACTTATGCTCATCTGACCTTGGGGCATTGGAGGGACCATGCACAACTGGTGGCTCTCTGGTGTGTTCTGCACATCGTCAGGCTGCATGAAGCTCTTTTAACAAGTGAAATCACTGTCCTTCAGCTTCCTGCTTAGCATTCCCCCCTTCCATCCTATTCTTTGCAGGCTGGTTCCTCTCTTTTGGGATCACATTGCTCTCAGGTTATTCAATAGTTCTCTTTTACTAGGGCCATAGGCCAGTTCCTTCTGTGAGGAAGACATTTATTTAGCACCTAAGAAACTTGAGGGATTAACAGATATCTAGATAGTGGGAATGCAGGTGTCTCCCAACTAAACCTGGGGTCTCACTGCTTTGCAGCTTCAGGCCCAAGTAACCAAGCCCTTTCACCTTTGGACTCTTCCAAGGTGAGTCATATATTCTTCCATAGGTTTCCCAAACTTCAGGGGACATGTGTCAAGCTCCCTGAATAAAGCTCCTCTCAATTGGCTTAAGAGAGCAAGGGAAAGGCAAGCCCTCCCTTACTGCAAGGGATGGGACAAAGGGAAAGACCATCTCTCCAGAGAATGTGTTTCTGAATTCTCCAAACTCTGATTAATCTGTTATAAAGAAAAATGTAACTTTAACCTGCACAAATTGCTCCTGTAAGCACTTACTAAAAATGAAGAAAATATATCTAAAGGTTTTTTAAGTGAAGCAACTTTTTAGAGGCCAAAGCAGAACTAGATACCCATTCCAGGGGCCAGCCGGTCTCAAGAACTAACCAGCCCTCTTATCTTTAGGACACGTGGCAGAGCCCAAGTGATTAAAAAAATTGAACAGTCCCTTATCGGAGTGTTAGCCTGTTGAGCCTGACCATGAATAAAGTCCTTGTCCAAAGAAAGTGTATAAAAACTCCAATGTAAAGGGCGGGGGGTGCTTTTCTGAAAGAAAAAGTGACCCAGCATGCTGAAGTAAAATTCCTCTTGCCTAATTGCAGCATCTCTTGTCTTGTGGTCTTTGTGAAGTGAGCCACCCCTGGCGTGGGATTTGTGCAAAGTGCACGGGTCTTACATTTTGGGGGCTTGTCCGGGATTGGCTTGCTCTCCCTGGGACCAAAGACTGGAGAACGGAGGATCACTCGAGCAGCAGGTACTGTGGTCATCTGTCTGTCTGCTGTGTCTGTCTTTGTGTCTTTGTTGTCTGCTGTAATCTGGTTTCAGTTTTTCGGTGGCTCCGGGAGGGAGTCACCGATCAGTTTAGCTTTTTGGTAGCTCCAGGACGGAATCACCGGTCTGATTTTAGATTTTCTGAGGCTCCAAAATGGAGCCATCTCTAGTGGTCAAGTGGCGGGGCAGACGTGCCGGCACGCTGCAGCCACAAGAGTCCTGGAGGATGCTCCAGATTCCTCTACAGGAGACGAACAGGTTCAGCTCCACGGGAGATCTCTAGGAAGGAGACCCCTCCCGAGTTCTCTGATAATCTGGTTGTTGTGCCCATGGCAGGGGCACATCAGTGTTTTGGTTTTGGTTTGTCTGGTTGCATGTGCATGGGGACTAATGACTTTCTGGGGCGACATGGCACAGACTGTCTCTACCCCTTTAAATCTGACTCTGAAATACTGGACTGATGTGAAAGCAAGGGCTAATAATTTGTCTGTCTGTTTGTGTTTAAGTAACTAAGTTTGTGCCTTTTGGTCATTAAAGACCTGATGACTGAAAGAAATTATTTTTTCTCAGTTTCTCCTGGCAAGCTGGAAAAACTGAGCACTGTAATTAGCTAAGTCTCTGGACAAAATTTGTCTATCTGTGCACAGAGTTCTGCAAGTGTTATAAGAAAAACTCACTATCTATGGCATTTCAGCCAAGATAAAGAAAAACCTGTTAAAAGAATCAAGGCCACTTGGAGATTCTGTTTTTCTTATACAACTCAGACAGTTCTAGCTATATGTAAACATTAAACTAAAACTGAAAAGAAAAAAAAAGAAGGGTAAAAAGGTTTTTTAAAAATCACACTGCTATGAGAAATGTTTTTGGAATTATCTGCTTGGGTTTACTGGTCAAACAGGGTTACATTTGTCTTTGGTAGAGGTTTTAAGGTTAAAGTTATAAGCCCAGTCTAAAACAGAATGATCTTTGATCATGGGATTTTTAGATAAATGAGGTTAATTTAGTATTGTTGATGAAAAAGGAAATCAGTATGCAGGAAAAGAGGATACTTCATTGTGAAAAAGCATCTTGTGTAGTGAACTTTTGTCCTAGAGCAAAATGACTGGTTATTTAGGAAGTGGGAAGTATAGGACAAATGAAAAATCTAAAGCATGTCATCAAAGGTCCGAGTAAATGGTAATAATGGTTTGTGAACAGCGAATTTATAAAGGAATTTTGTGTATGATTAAAATGATTATAATTAAAAGGCAATTAGCTAAGTTTTTCTAAAGACTAAAACTTAATATTAAGGTCAAATAACTTTGAGAACAATAGACAAAATAAAAGGTTTTCAAAACTCTAGTAAAAAAATCTGATGAGTTTATAGAACTACTAATTAAGATCAAGTAAAGCAAAAATTAAGTATACAAAGTTAAATAACTGATAAAAATGTTTTGTAACTTGCATTGTTTATTCTTTACTTAAATGTTTTGTTTTAAGGAAACTTTTTCTCTATCTATAACTTACAGCAATTTGGTAAAATGTACTTTATAAACAAAGATAAAAATATTTGCCTTTTTTCCTCTTTAATTCCTCCAAAATTTGAAAACTGTTTATGAGTATCCTTCTGATTTTTATAGTATAAAATAACATGTCTACCTGGGAATAAGTCTTCCC
>NW_007741769.1:24126-25088 GCF_000696425.1 Galeopterus variegatus | reverse complement strand
AGCAAATTGTACATCATACTGGCTATCCAGTCTGAATCTACTAATAAAATGCCTTACTTGAACATAATTTGCTTGGAGTCAGTGTAGAGCTGAGGCTTCAGATTAATTTCAGTTTCTATATTTTATAAAAGCAGCTATGGTTTGAATGTGTTCCCCAAAGTTCATATGTTGGAAACTTAATTGCCATTGCAACAGCATTAAGAGATGGGACTTTTAAAAGATGATTAGGGCATGAGGGTTTCTTCCTTTTGAATGGGATTAAGGGTCTTATAATTAATGCCATTATTATGAGAGTGAGTTTATCATCAAGAGAATGAGCTCCTTATGAAACGATGTATCTCCTCTCTCTCTCTCTCTCTGTCTCTCTCTCTCTCTCTCTCTCTCTCCCCTCCTCGTCCTCCTCCTCTTTCTCTCTCTCTCTCTCTCCTCCTCCTCGTCTTTGCTCTTCCATCATGGGATGTCATGTCAGAAGTTCCTCAGCAGATGCTGGCCCCTTAGTCTTGGACTTAACCATCTTCAGAACCATGAGCCAATAAATTTCTGTCCATTAAAATTTACCCACTGTGTAGTATTCTGTTATAGTTGCAAAAAAATAGAGTAAGACAGAAGCCAAGGAAGAGAGAAATTGGCAGAACACATTTTGTCAAAAATATTTAATTGAAAACATTTGGAATGACTTAGTGCAAAAACAGTCAAGAAGGGCATCAGTAGCAGATATATCATTAAAACACTCTGTGTTTTGAAATTATGGGCCATTTTAAGTATCCATAACTATTTACTTGAAATCAAACACTGGAACAGACATCACTACTAGAAAATCTTTGCCAGTGAAACATTTTTCTTTGAAGACTGTATTTAAGCTATTGGAAAGGTAACAAATAAAATATTAGTTTAGGAAAACACGTGTTTTATTTGGAAAATGCACGTTAGTGCAAATACTATTCAAGATTCACTTTTGATTG
>NW_007741769.1:23684-24023 GCF_000696425.1 Galeopterus variegatus | reverse complement strand
AGAAACTAAAATTGAGAAACAGACTTTACATACCCCACAAAAATTAACTGAAAATAGATCATGGACAAAAATCTAAAGCATAAACTACAAACTCCTTGAATATAACGTAGGAGAAAATCTAGATGACCTTGGGTTTGGTGATGACCTTTTAGATATAACACAGATGGTATGAAAGAAATAATTGATAAGCTGGACTTCATTAAAATTAAAAACTTCTGCTCTGTAAAAGACACTGTCAAGAGAATGAGAGGACAAGCCACAGGCTGGGAGAAAATACTTTCAAAGGGCAAATCTCATAAAGAACTGTTATCCAAGATACACAAAAAACTTTAAAAACAA
>NW_007741769.1:17791-20141 GCF_000696425.1 Galeopterus variegatus | reverse complement strand
TTTTTTTTTAATTTGATGAAAACTATAAAATCGCAGATCTCAGAAACTCAGCAAACCCCAAACCCAAGAAACTTGGAGAAAACTACAATTATGTCATAATCAAAGTTCACAAAATCAATGATGAGAGAAAATCATATAGTCAGAAATAAAAAATCATGTAACATAAACGGGGAAAATCATGTAACAATAGCATAAAATTTCTCACTGGAAACAATGCAATAGGAAAGACAGTGGATATCTTGAAACTTTTTCTTAAAAGTGTCAACATAAAATTTAATACTAGGAAAACTATCTTATAAAAATTAAGGTAAAATACTCTTTCAAACATACAAAACCTAAAAAAAAAAAAAATCACAGGCCCAGTAGTAATTCACTGAAAGAAATCCTTTAAAAAATGACCTTCACACATAAAAAAATGAGACTAACAGGAAATATAGATCTACATAAATTAATGAATGTCATTTGAAAAGGAAATTGTAAGAGTAAGTGTAAAGCATTATTTTCTTATTATTTAAAATATGAATGTATATGTACAAATGTATACAGATATCTTTAAAACATAATCATTAGCCAAAAATGCTAACAATGTAATATTATTGTTGCATCAGCCCCACAATTAATGGCTAATGTATTAATAGTGATTGAATAATTAAATTGGACACCACAAGGACCGAAGATTGGCAATGGCCACTCAACAAGTCATCAATAAGAGAACATAGTCAGTGATTGAACTGGTAGCACACTGACTAGCCCAGAGCATATTTTTTACGAATGTGTCAATCCTATACATTTAGCTCATTTATTATTTATTCCTTCATTCACTCCCAGACTCACAGCACAGTCTTTCTCGCTCTTCCTTTGCACAGAAAACTCCGGGCTCAGATGGCTCTACTGAATTATACTGGATGTTTGAAGAAGAAATAATATTGATTCTACACAGAATCCTACAGAGTTTGAAAGGGAAGAACTACTGCACAACTTATTCTATGAAGTCAGTCTTATCCTGATCTTGAAACCAAAGTCATTATGAAAGAAAGGAACGAAGAAATAAAGAGAAAGAGAAAAAGGAAGGAAGGCAGGTAGGCAAGAAAAAAATATACACCAAACTTCTAAAGAAAATTCTAGCAAATTTTGGAAATCAGTGTAATTTACTATATTAACAAACATTTTTAATTTTATTAAAAATAAAAACTTCATGATCATCTCAAGTGATGCAGAAACAACAACAGTTGAAAAAAATCTAAGATTATTCCTGACAAAAATTCTCAGCAACCTAATAGAAGGAAACCCCTTCAACTTGACAAAAGGAATCTATGAAAAACCTACCAGTAATTTCATTCAGATGTACTATTTCTCCACTAAGATAAGAAACAATATAAGGATGTCCACGTTCACATCTACCACTTATGCTTTCTATTCAGTCTTTCACTAGAGATTCTATCCAGTGCAATAAGACAAAAGCTAGTGAATGGGCAGTGGGGACAGAGACAGAGACAGAGAGAGATAGTCAGAGAAAAAGAGACAGAGAGCGGGGAAGGGTGACATCCAGTTTGGAATGGAAGAAGTAAAATTCTTTATTTGATGACAATGTAATTGTCTGTGCATAAAATCTGATGGAATGTATAAAAAATTCCTAAAAATAATAAAGTTATAGATTGATATACGAAAATGCTATAAATATCTATATACTAACAAGGAATGATCAGACACTGAAATTAAAAAATTAGAATAGCAAAAACCAAAAATGTACTTATTGAGTCTTCTGAATCAGAAACATGATAAAATATCACCATTTAATTAGGTCTTATTTAAATTCTCATAGCAATGCTTTGCAGTTTTTGTACAGGCCTTGCATATCTTTCATCAGATTTATCCTATAATATTCCATATTGGTAAATCTATCAGAGTTGTGCAAGCCCTATACACTGAAAAATATACAATATAACTACATGAATTTTTTTAAAAAACCTATATTAGTGGGAACCTGTAACAAATTCATATAGGTCTAAAGACTTCAGACGTCAAATCTCTCCATATTGATTAATGAATACAATACAATCTTAATAAAAATGCCAGCGGGGATTTCAAGATTTGCTGAAAAGCTTCAGAAATCAAGATGGTGTGATATTGGTTAAAGAAGAGATAAATAGATCAATAGAACAGAATAGAGAGCCCAGAAATCAACTCACATAAATACAGTCAACTGATCTTTGACAGAGGAGAAAAGGCAATAATGGAGAAAACATAGTATTTTAACAAATGGTTCTGGAACAACTGGATATCCAAATCAGAAACTAAAATTGAGAAACAGACTTTACATACCCCACAAAAATTAACTGAAAATAGATCA
>NW_007741769.1:12828-13883 GCF_000696425.1 Galeopterus variegatus | reverse complement strand
GCGCGGCGGCGCTCCCGCCCGAGGGTTCGGATCCCACATGCGGACCGGTTCCCGCTCACTGTCTGAGCGAGGCACGGGAGCGACACCGAGGGTTGCAATCCCGTTGCTGGTCCCCGGTCCGGTACGGGGGCAACACTGAGGGTTGCGATCTGTTGCCGGACATGGAAAAAGACAAAAGACAAAAAAAAAAAAAAAAAGAAGACTTTCCTAAATTGTCCTATTTTCCAAACAGCATTTACTTTGGCTTCTTATTTAAGCTCAAAATCATATCAATGGCAGTGTGAATTGCATTACTTTTCTATCTACATTCTTTAAAATGTTGCCTTCTTCTCCAAGTGGAACTCTCTTTCTTTAACAGAATCCAAGTAATTAATATACATATTTTTTTCTTGCCTTTATTTAATCTTTCTGAAGATGTTTTTATTTGACTAAAAAATGATGCTTTGAGGTTTTTTTGTTTTCTTTTTTTTACAGATTAAAATATCCTGATAGAGACTTTCACATTTGCTAAGGAGGCTTTATATTGCATTGATCATTAGACTAAATGACACAATTCTTTAGAGAAAATTATTTGTCCTCTTTTTGGAAATGTGAGATGAGGAAGGCTTGAATACTCATCTAATTTTTTCATCTTCTCAAATTCAGACTTGTTAGACATCTTCTGAGTCAGTGTGCCAGGTAGAAAGTAAAATAGCAATTACTGAAAACACTTTAAAAGAGAGAAATATTACACTCTCCTAAGGGTCTGCTTACAGTCCAGAAAACACATCTGGGCTAATTTGTTTATTACATATAAGATTCAATCTAACTAAAATATAAAAAAATAATAAAATAAAGGCTCAATACATTAAAAAATGAACAATTTAACATAAAAAATTTTACATGAAGAACATATTTATAAGTAAACAGAAGAAAACTTGTTCTATCTCACCAGTAATCCAATTATAACAATAGTTAGGTTAATTTCCTCCCTGCTAAATTAACCGACATTAGTAATACTTAATGATGGTAGGAATGTGGTAAGACTGCTATATTCTGTTACAGCCCTTCATTTA
>NW_007741769.1:6796-7032 GCF_000696425.1 Galeopterus variegatus | reverse complement strand
AAACACATCTGGGCTAATTTGTTTATTACATATAAGATTCAATCTAACTAAAATATAAAAATTAATAAAATAAAGGCTCAATACATAAAAAAATGAACAATTTAACATAAAAAATTTTACATGAAGAACATATTTATAAGTAAACAGAAGAAAACTTGTTCTATCTCACCAGGATTCCAATTATAACAATAGTTAGGTTAATTTCCTCCCTGCTAAATTAACCGACATTAGTAATA
>NW_007741769.1:5339-5546 GCF_000696425.1 Galeopterus variegatus | reverse complement strand
CTAGGAGCTGAAGTAGACTACAATGACATTTCAGATATTTCAAAGCACAAGAATGAACGCAATCGTGAATAGGATTATCTGGAAAAATCTATTATATTTTATAACCGCCAACAAGTGAGCAATGTCAGTCTTGATAATTCAGGTGCCACTAACAGGGTCTCTTTTAAAGTGATACATTAATACTCTCAAAAATAGTATGAATATAGA
>NW_007741769.1:2557-3246 GCF_000696425.1 Galeopterus variegatus | reverse complement strand
AAAAAACAAATTCTGGAGCTGAAGAATATAATGAATGAAATAAAATTGCCATTGAAAGCAAAATAACATTCTTAATCAAGCAGAAGAAACAATCTGTGAACTTAAAGACAGGTAATTAAAAAATATCCAGTCAGAAAAGAAAAAATGAAAATGGAAAGAAGACAGCCTACAGGTTATGGAACACCATCAAAAAAGAAATCATATTATAGGAATCGGAAAGGAGAATAGAGAGGTGGCAGAAAGCTAATTTAAAAGAATCATGCAAGATTTCCCAAATCTGGGGAGAGATATGAACATCCAGGTATATGAAGCTCAGAGACACAAGACATTTTCAACCCAAAGAAGACTTCACCAACACAAATCATAATCAAGCTGTCAAAAATCAAGGACAAAGAGAGAATCTTGAAGATAGCATGAGAAAGGAGTTTTCTTATATTTAAGGAAAATCTCATAAAGCTATTTCCAAATTTCTCATCAGAAACTTTGCAGGACAGGAAAGAGTGAGATAATATATTCAAAGTGAGAAAAATAAAAAAAAAAAAATGTCAATCAAGAACACCTCACCTGGCAGAGATGTCTATTAGAAGTGAAGGAGAGATGAAGACTCCCAGGCAAGCAAAAGCTGAGTGAGTTTATCATCACTAGATCTTCCTTACAAGGAATGCTAAAGGGTTCTTTAAGCTTATTAA
>NW_007741769.1:0-1311 GCF_000696425.1 Galeopterus variegatus | reverse complement strand
TCATCCAAGTAAAAGAAATGAAATAATTCCAGCCTTCATGAAATTTATAATCAAATTAGTGTTGCATTACTTTCCTATTGTAACAAATTACCATAAATTTAGAGGCTTGAAATAACACAAATTTATTATCTTGCAGTTCTGTATGTCAGAAGTCTAAAATGGATTGCTAGTATTGTATTCTTTCTGGAGGCTGTAGGAGAAACTCTGTTTCTTTACTTTTCAGTTTACAGAAGTCAGAAGTCATGGTAGCTGCCTGAATTCCTTGGCTCATGACCCCAGCTTCAAGAGACAGTATCTTCAAATAGTGCCCTCTCTCTCTCTCTCTGTGTGTGTGTGTGTGAGTGTGTGTGTGTGTGTGTCTATCTCTTCTGTTTCTGTCATCAGGTTTCCTTTTTTACTCTATCCCTCCTGCCTTCCTTTATAAGGATCCTTGGGTTGACATTGGGCCCACTCAGATAATACACTATAATCTTCCAAAATCCTTAACATTTACTATGTAAAAATCTCAGGATTAGAACATGGACATGACACAGTTCTGAACCATAAAAAATGATACTTGCAAGAACGGTGGTAAATTGAAAGTAAATGTGAAAAAATGTTTTGCCATTAGTTTTGACTTTCAGTGAACCAATTAATTGCATAACTTTGGCTAAATCAGTGGACATCTTTGAATAATTACCCCATCGTAAATGGAGTGATTGATTTAGTTTTTCCAAAATATATAGTAGTTCTTAATGTTCTGATTCTATAACTAGACAATACCTCTGATTATTTTTTCATGACAAACATAGGTAAAACATAGATGCTGATCTTTAAAACACAGGCAATCCAAAATTCAGTATTTTTTTTTCTTTAAACCATAGTACATAATTTCTGTGAAATTATGCTATGTTTATCTGAAAAAGTATGGCTTTTTTTATAGTAGAAGACCATGGGAAAAATATGTATTTTAGATGATATCTAACATATAATCAGGCATACAGAGATTTCAATGATCAAAAACAAGTATAAAATTAAGTGCAATAAACTGTATTCATTATACAGATCTTTAAGCTTCCTGTTTCAGAAAAGAGAGAAGTGGCTTGTCCAGTTTTTAAACAGAGACAAATCACATATGAGGAGGGCTTATCAGTGGGAGAACTGGATGACAAGGTAAATTGGTAGGGGGTTGAATGAGAAAATTTTGAGACTTTGTAAATTATACCCTAGAAGGTGGATTTCAAATCAAAATTCCAATGGGAATTTGATTCTAGGGCCGGCCCGTGGCTCACTTGGGAGAGTGTGGTGCTGACAACACCAAGGCCACAGGTT
>NW_007741768.1:10659-24027 GCF_000696425.1 Galeopterus variegatus | reverse complement strand
TGCTGATAACACCAAGGCTACGGGTTCGGATCCTATATAGGGATGGCCGGTTCGCTCACTGGGTGAGCGTGGTGCTGACATCACCAAGCCAAGGGCTGAGATCCCCTTACCGGTCATCTTTAAAAAAAAAAAAAAAAGAAATATTTGGACACAGAGACATGCATACAGGAGTGACAATGTGAAGAGACACAGGGAGAAGACGCCATCTACAAAGTAAGTAGGGAGGCCTGGAGCAGACCCTTCCCTCACGGCCCTCAGAAGGAACCAGCCCCGCCAGCACCTCCACTTTGAGCTTCCAGACTCCAGAACTGTGAGATGATGGGTTTCTGACGTTGAAGCTGTCCAGTCTGCGGTACCTTGTCAGTCAGCCTCAGCAAACAAATACACCAATTTCCTTTCTCACTGGTCCCCACGGAGAATGCACCTTCCAGTGATTCAGAAACTCCTCTCTTGACCTTTCCAATTAATAACCAAGGGAGAGACTCCCCCATCCCAACCCAGGCTGTCCCCTCGGCTCCACTTTCCAGAGACACAGCTTCTACCAGTTTATCAACAAGGTCCCCATCAGCTGAGTCCCCATCCCCAACATAGGTGCATTGACACATATGCACATATGGGAGTGACTTTGCCCTTGCAGACCCAAGAGGATATCAGCCACAGTAAGTGGCTCCTTCTAGACACATATGACACCTGGCTGAAGTGACTTAGAAAGATGGAGTCTCAGAATTGTGTGCCAGAAAGAATTGGGGGCCGGGGAGAGATCAGCGTGGGAACTGATGTCAGCTCAAATGATGGCAAGGAACAGCCTTTAATAAATATTGATGGAGAACTGATGAATGAATGAATTAACGAGCCAAATGTTATTCCCATGTCTGCTATCGTCTGTCCTGCGGGACACAGCATGTTTTATAATGATGAGCTGCACACAGAGAAGTGGCACATGGCGACAGCACGCCAATCTGTTCTGTGAACGCAAATCTAAGTCAGTCTTCTCAGAATTATTCAGCAGGGCTGGGATGCAGGGTGGGGGCCCCTACCACGTACATGCAAGGACCTCACCCCGTCGTCCCCAGGCCTGCCATCCTCAGCCTCCTCAAAAGTCCTCCCAAGGGGAGAATGAATCCGAAAACCTAGGCAGGGTGAGGGCTGGCCTGTCTAGAAAAAAAAGGGGGACAGACGAGAGGGTGGCGGAGGATTGCTCAGTCTGGCCTTTGTGAAGGCTGGGGCAGGGCCACCGCAGGCCACAGGGGAGAGTCACTGCTACACTCTGTGGTTCCTTTTCTTTCTTCAGATAATTTTTTTTTAAATATGTAATTTATTTTCATGGAGAAAGAAAGAGGAAAAGAAATGGAAGGAGGAAGGATAGAGAGAAAGAGAGAGGAAGGAAGGGAGAAAAAGAGAGAGAAAAGAAAGAGAAAGAGAGACAGAAAATAAAAAAAGGAAGAAAAGGAAATGAAACAAGACAGTAAAAAGTCTTCTTGTCTGTCACCTGCCTGGTCCAGGTGACTGCCCCCTTCTTTAACCTTTGTCTTCTGTTATTGCAGAGCTCCCTTATGCAAATACAGGCAAATGTGGATATATAGGGTGAGGGGTACCACTGGGATTGAATTCTTCTGAAAATTCTACTTTGTGTGTGGGATGGGGAGGGCAGAGAGGGTGTGGGCGGGACGGCATTGGCACCAGCCCCACCCTCTGTCTGCCCTCCACCTGGTGACCTCCCCAGCTGACACTGACTCATTCCATGTCCTTCTCTGAAACCCCACCCGTGTGTGGGGGGGGGACCTGCTGACCAGGATGCTCCCCTGACCTTCAGTTCTGACAGCCCCTGGGTTGAGGTTGTGGCCTCAGCCCAGCTCCTATCCCTGAACATGAGGCTGCCTGATGCACACAGTGTGTGAGTCTCTTTCTGGTGCCCCAGCTGCTAGTGACAGGAAACAGGCCTGAGTCCCCAGCATCCCCTGTCCCAGGGCTCTGCTCAGTACCCACATCTGGGTGGGAGCTGAGGTGTTTGCATGGAGAAAGGAGCTGGCCAGTCACAAGCTGCTCAAATGTCGTCAGGCCAAGGGTCACAGTCCCCAGCATGGAGAAGGGCGAGGCCCAGCAATACCATCACAGAGTCCTGGGCTGCAGGGACCTCAAGCTCCAGACCCCATGCACTGTGTGGCTGGCTCTAATGCCGCTATAAAGCTAGGAGAGTGTGCCCCCTAAGGAACAGTTGGACATGTCATCACAACTAAGGTTGATGGTACTCTTAGCACTTAGCAGGCAGAGGCCGGCGACACCGCCTAGCATCCTACAATGCCCACCACTAAGAATGTTCCATCCCAAAATGTCAGAAGTGCTGGGACTGAGCCACTCTGCCCTAGAGCCAGGCCACAGACACTGGTGGGCTTCTGTGGGCCCTGGCTCCATGACACCCACGTGGAAACTTAATGAGCCCAGAGGGGATTCCTCCTCTTGGGAACAGGGACCCGTTTCTCCGTCCTCCTTCTTTGAGCAGGGCTGAGAGATACGGGATAAATGCTGTAGGTACTGGGGTCCAGGTCCTGGCTGGCAGCCCGGGAGGGGACAGATAGCTCACAAACAATCGCAATCCTGGCAGGTCACGTGGCTGGGCCCTGAAGGTGGGCAGGAGATGGGAGGCGACAGGATGGCCCCGACCCAGCCGGCAGCAGGAGCAGGGACAGCTGGCGCGGATCGAGTTGCAGGGTGCAGGGGCGGAGACTGGGGTGGGGAGCGGGCTGCGGCCTTGGGTTGGCTGGGGGCTGGAGTGGGCTGGTCCTCGCTGGAGAGTGACGTCAGATCGTCTACATTCGGGTCCCATCCCCACCCCAGATGCATGGGAAGAGTAGGGTGACTCGGGGTGGAGGTCCCGAGCCCCGCACCCTGTCCCCACTCTGCCACAGCAGGGCTGCCTCTGAAATGTTCAGTTAAGGACTCAGCATAAAACCTTCCCTGGGCCCCCGAGGGCCCTCTAGTGCCATCGGAGGTGGAAGCGAGCAGCTGTTGCCTTTGTGCCCATCAGACCAGGGTGCACTTTCTTGGCAGAACCAGAACCGGGCGCCCTCCGGGCTTCTGGGTGGGAACTGTCCCAATCGCACACCCGGACCCAGCCCCTGTCTGAGCCAGAGCCAAGCCATGGCCCTGTGTCCGCCCAGTTCTGCTCCAGGCCTTGAGCCGAGGCCCCTGTGGCAGGGCTGCAGCACAGCCCTGAAGCTTGGGGTCCCCTTTTAAGTTCCGGAGACCTCAACTTCAGGGCGTAGGCAGTGCTGGAGGCATCAGAGTCCATTTTACAGTTGAGGAAACCAAGGGAGAGTCGAGGGAGCTGCTCAAAGTCACAGAGCTGGTTAGAGCCAGGCTGGGCCTGAGGACACCCTGCTGGACAGGAAGCGGGTGCCTGGTGGAAGCTTGCTGGAGGCATCGCCTGCTTCATGCCAACACCACCCTGACTAAACTCACCACGACCACTCCCACTTCAGTCGGTGGGTCTGACCCGGCAGAGGAGGGCAGGGGCCAGATCTGGCTCACTTCTATATCTCGAGTAGATGCTCAATAAACTTGTTGACAGACAGCAAGTACCTCCACCCCAGCTCTTCCTCTAGCTTCTTGGACATCCTCTGGGCCCTGCTGACCCTCCTGCTGCCTTTACTGTTAGCCGCTTTCCCCTGCCCATTAGGACTTCGCCCAGGGCCTGTCCTTCTTAGCATCACCTCCAATCCTGGCACCTGCATCCCACCCACATTGCAGAGCCAGTGCATGAGGCACAGCAGAGGAAAGAGAAGGTGTGGCACCTCCAGGGAGCAGCAGACGGTGAAATCTGGCCTGGAGACCAGCTTGTGTGGGCAGGAAACACCAGGCAGCTAGTGCCTGGCTGCTCTGCCTTGTCAACCCAGGGGGTTGGTACTCCCATTTTTCAGATGAGGAGACTGAGGGTCAAGGGAGCAGTCAATGTCATAGAGCTAGTAAGAGCCAGCATCTGAACTCGTGGCCGTTGGATTCCTGAGCCATGTTCTCTCCACTCTGCAGAGCTGCCTCCTGCTACAAGGGCTGTTGGGTCTGTGGTCCGCACCTCCTTCCTTGAGGATGCTGGTGTCCCTCTTTCAATGATCTGCACTCCAGAGAGATCTGCTACCTCAGCCTCTGCCCCATCAGCAACTTTTTCTCGAGGAGGATGAGGTCAGAGCACTGCTGGGCTAGTGCAGATGCTAAATAATTCATGTGGCTGCTGGAGCAGGGGCTGCAGCTTCCTGGAGGGCCCAGAGTGGAGACAGCAGACAGGAAACTGTCTGGTCACCGGCACCTGTGCCTGACCTTGGCATGTCCTCTGGGGGCCAGAGAAAATGCTAGCCTTGGTGAGAATGGGCCAGAGGGCTGACAGACTCTCATGAGCAGCAGCATCATAGGCAAGTCACCTGTTTCCTGCTCTCTTCTATGAGCTGTGAGGGGCTGAACAAGAGCAGAGCCCCATGAGTAAGGTAGAAGGCTGGGAGTGGCACTTGGCAGGTCCTCCTGCCTGGGAGAATCTTCGATCATCCCCTGACCCCACATGCCTTTCTGTGAGCCGAGTATTTCCCCCAGTGGGCTGTCCTGGCCACCTCCCCCCACAATGCCAGGTAGCAGCAGAGCTACTAGCAGGGTCGCCCCTCTCCAGCCCTATCCCTGCATCTTGTGTGGGGGGCGGTGGTCACTGGTCTCTGGGCTTGGCTGGCTGAGAGCTCAATCTTTTCTAGAGGCCACTTTTCCCCCTTAGAATAAATCTCCAAGGCCACTTTTCCCCCTTAGAATAAATCTCCAAGCAAGAAAAAGATTAGTTGGAATCAAACGTGCTTTGTTGGTATAGACGGGGTCTGGGGGAAAAATATACCTTTAATAAATCCTAGAAAAATTCATGAACACACAGGAATTCAGTGGCAGCAAGAACAAAGGATAAGGTCATTTAATTCTGAGCACAGTTATTAAGTCCAAACTCCTTTGCTTCAAGCTCCGCGGTTTGACAGTGGTGGGTGTGAAATTCACCAAGGTGTCGGCCCGATGGTGAACCTGCAGCGACTTCTGGCCTAGTTTTCTTCCATTCAAGGCTTGTTTGCGAAGCAGCTTGACCACCTCAATGAAGGCACCTCTCTCCTTCTAAAAACACATCTATCTTCTCCTCTAGGTGGCCAAGGATCAGAGTAATAAGCAGGGCCACTAGATACCCCTGAATCCCAGCAAATAGGCTTCTTTCAGAAGCTCATCCCTCCCAAGCCTCACCAGCAGACCCCAGAGGGATCAGGCTATAAAACAATCCACGTTCACTGCAGGCTGCAGCCCCTGGCCACCTGGCACTGCCAGGGCTCCTGCAACCTGACACAATAAAGAAGTGAATGGTGCAGCGGTGTCACACTCGGGGATACAGTCCTACTCTGTGGGGACTGTTCACTCAATTTATCTCTAGAAAAAAACTCCAGTGACAAAGGCACAGGCTGCTAGGGACAGGAGGGTGGTGTTGGAGACCTGTGCGACTGACTACAGGGCACCTCCCCAGGGAGCTCCTCTTGTCTTCACCCTGCACCTTGGCACTCAGTGATGCTGGGCTGAGGACTGAGCTTCCGGGGCACACTTGGAGAGGACCCCCTTCGATAAAGGGTCCCAAGGGCAGGACAAAGCCAGGGAAGAGGATGCTGCAGAGATCTCATTCCCACGAGTCTGGAGCTGTGCCCATCTCTATCGTTGGTGCCAGCACCATGCAGGTCCTGACAACGCCCCACTCTTCTCTGGGTGGCTGACAGGACCCTCTGGAGCATGTCCTAAGGCCAAGGACATAAGCGGCTCCTCCAGAGATGAAAACAGTGCCAGCACATCCAGATGCCCTAAGAATGTCTGCTGCTCAAGGAGAGGGAGAAACATACATCTGCCCGTCCACCAGGAATGGCACATCTTCAGTCCTGGATCACACTTACCTAAGGGGCCTCCCCAAGTCCCACAGTCTCAGTCATGGAGAGGCCTAGACCCCAACTCTTCTGGTCCAGGACTCTCAACTGGTTCCTGAGAATGCAATTCTGCCCTCCACCCTGAGAATCCTAGGGGTGCTTCTAGGCCCTGACCAGAGATGTCCAGGTACCCACGGTAGGCCCCTGCTGCATGGCCAGAACCTGTGAGATCCAGGTGATTCAGGGGCATTTACACCTGCAGCTGCCCCAGGAGCCATCTTCTGAACTGATTCAGAAACCAAAAGCCAGTTTTGGAGGGGAAAAGAGGTTCTAGGAGTTTTGCAGGCAGGTAAATGGTGCCAAGCCCCAAATGCCCCTGTGTCCTGCCAACTCCCCCACTCCTTTATAGAGTTCTCCATGAGGTAGTGCTGGACGAGGAGAGCTTTCCTGGTTGTGACCAGTGTGGGAGTCCCCATCCCCGATGGTGAGGGGCAGTTGGAAGCAGAGGACAGGACTGGCCTCTTGGTAGGACCCAGTTCATTGAGGGTGGGCAAGGTTTGAGGTCATGGTGCAAAGGGATTCAGATCCAGGACCCATGGGCCATAAAGAGAAGCAGAGTCTGTCCAGGCCTCGGGCTGAGCTCTGCCCCAGCTCAATGGCTTTCCACAGTCTAGGTGGTGGCAGGAGGCCCTGGTGAGAAGGGCAAGGGCCATCTTCTGCCATGGCTTGGCTCCAAAGGCTCATAGAGAAGATCCACTCAGAGTGGCACAGAGTGGGGCAAGCTGCTGCTGGACACCAAAAGATGGCCAGGCTGGGAAGGTCCACAGTGTCGAGACAGGGGCAACTGAGGCCTGCTGTTCACAGTAGGGAGGAGGGTCTGTGGAGAACCACAGTATGGGGACCCAGGGGCTGTGATTTGCGGAGGGGGAGTGTTAAGGAGGGGAGATGGAGGCAGGCTGGGTGTCTGCAGACAGCTCTTTGCAGCCACAGTCACTTGGGGACCAGGAGAGGTTGGGAAGAGGGTTGAGCCCCCCGCCACATGCCTCAGGGCTTCGCAGCGTCCCCCATTCAGTCCACGGCTTCAGGTCGGTTGCCTCCAGTCCCTCCCCGCTCCAATGACAAGGGCGGGAAAGGTGCTGGGCCCTACCCAGACTGAGTACAGAGGAATGAGGACATCAGAACGACGTGCAGTCCAGGAAAGAGGGCATCTACCATCGCGTTTTATTTTGCGGGGACTGAGCCTAAAGTAACCAGAAAGAACAAGAGTCAAAGGGGACCCTACTGCTGGTTGCCCAAGAACTGGCTTTTACCAAAAGAAAAGTGTTTTGGTTCCCAGGGACATTGGTGTAATCTGAAAGTAGAAGAAGTCTGGGAGAAATTTTATTTTTTTTCGGGTAACCTTTCTCTCCCTTTCAACAAAAACATTTTTTTTTTTCCCTACAACCAGTGTCAGAAAATAGCTTCTGACCAGTTGGGGAGAAACATTCCCAAGGCTGGGAGGGGCAGCCCCCTTGCAAATCTTGAGCCAGTGTCCAAGGGTTAGGACACTGCTGTCTCCTCTGCACGGCCCAGGCCACTGGGGCCACTGGCCATCCCGGGAGGGCCGAGGAGAAAGCCCATTGCACGTCAGTTTTGAGAAAACCCAGCTGGTCTTGATCTGGCCACCTAGAGGCGGGGTGGCCTCACTGGGTCAGTCTGCTTACCTGTAAAAAGAGAACTACCCCTGCGATAACTACCCCTAAAACGAATTTTTTTTTTTTTTTAAAGATGACCGGTAAGGGGATCTTAACCCTTGACTTGATGTTGTCAGCACCACGCTCAGCCAGTGAGCAAACCGGCCATCCCTATATGGGATCCGAACCCGTGGCCTTGGTGTTATCAGCACCGCACTCTCCCAAGTGAGCCACGGGCCGGCCCCCTAAAATGAAATTTGATTCTGGAAAAGGGACAGAATACTTGTCCTGCCTACTTCTCAAGGCAGCCTTAGGGGGATTAAAATGAGCTGATGTGGAAAGGCTTTTGTTTACCGTAATGTACTGAGCAAATGGACATTTTGATTACCACCTAGGAATGAGACCAACCAGGACCTGGCCTGACCTTTTCCACCTTGGTAAACCCACTTTGTAAACAACTGCTGGCCCTGTCCGATCCATGCCTTTCCACGTATAGCCCGTGTGGCCTCACAGCATGGAGCAGAACGGTTCTCCACCTCACTCCCTGAAGGATCTTAACTATTACTCCCCCAAGAGCAACTGAAGTGACTTGATCCTCCCTTACAGAGAAGACCTTCTGCCTGTAGGTCCGCCTTCCCTGTTCTGTCCCTGAATATGGCCAGGGGGTCCCTGAGGAAAGCTGCCTAGCTGCCTGACTTCAGACCAATCCAGGTGGAGGACAGCATCCCAGGCCTGAGCTGAGCCCAGACGTTCATTCCAACGCACAGCACAGAGGATCTGCTCAAGAATCCTTCCCTGGGTAGAGGCCGTCAGCTACTTAATTGCACAGAAGGAAAAAGCAGCAGCAGCTTTAAATGTGAGCTGGATTTGGAGGGAGGAGAAAGAGGAATCACCCACAGGTGGAGAAGAGGTTCATCGGAAGCCGACAGCCCAGATCAGAAACCACGATCCCAGAGCAAGTTAATAAAGCAGAAACGTGTTTATTAGGCACCCTTGTTCCTCACAGAGGAGCAAGATCCAGGCCTGAAGCGCCTGCAAAATCTCTTGAGGCTGCAGGAATCTCCAGGGAATGTAGGCACTGACGGGCCAACACCCCAAGAAGAACACTATTTGGCTGGAGCATGACCCCTGGAGGTCACCCTGGCATGCAGCCGGGGTCAACTCCTCGACTCCACAAACACTGAGGAGTGGGTGGGGGCACCCAGGACACCCACTCGGACATTGGCAGGCAGGGAGGACCTCAGGCTCTGAGGGCAAGCTGCCCTGAGCCAGCGAGGGGACAGGGGAAGCCATAGGGCACAGGATTCCTGGAGAGTCCCCCACCCCGGCAAGGTCCTGAGGGCCCTCCCCAAATCCTGGCCACTGCCGCCTCAGTCCCACACGTAGGGGTTTCTAAAGACCTGAGAGTTCTTGCCGTCTTTGGGCAGTGAGACCACCTGGTGGCTCTGGGCCACGTACATGTCTTCAGCCCGCAGGGTGGAGTTGGCACTGCCCATCACCTGGCTGTTGGCTGTGGCCCGTGGGAGGATGACGTCGTAAGCTCCTTCAGACTGAAAGGAAGAACAGGCGGTCTCACAGTCAGGGGGACCGGGAGCAGGTTCTGCCAGGGCGGATGAGCACACACTCTGCTTCCTGCAGGGCTGTGCCTGCCAGCCCCCCTCCGAGTCCCTCTTACCCACCCTCTGGCCAGGCCCCAGTGGTGGCCAGGGACAGATGACTCCACCTCTGGAAACAGAGGTCTGACCTTGAACCCCTTTTCTCTCCTACCTCTAGGCATGGAAATGAGGCCTCTGGTTACCTCAGGTAGTCCTAGGGCTGCACAGAGGGGGATTCTCTTCTCAAGTCCCCTCCTGCTTCTAGTTTCTTAGGGAAACCTTAGGTCTAATGGAGGATGAACCCCACAGCCTCTATTACCTGCCTGTTTAAGCTCCCAGGCTCCATTCCTCCATGAATTTACCCCGAGTCCCCCAACTTTGGGGGGTCGGGTCACTACAACACCCAACAGCATCATGGCTGCTGGTCTTCCTAACCAGGTACACTCTTCTGTTAGGCCCTGGACATGCCCACACATCTCTTCTCTAGGAGTCTGGGCAAGCCAGTCTGATTTGGAGACTTAAAACCCAAATTATCTGCCTGAATGTGGTCAGAGCTGCAGCTGGTCCTGCCAGCCATGGGGTGAAGAGGATCCTGAGACACCTGCCCCAGCCCCCACCCTGGAGGAAAATTGAACTGCTAGCCACACCTGCTTTATCCCTATGGAGAAGAGCTGCCACCAAATCTCTGCAGCTCCAGGGCCCCAAATCAGCCTTCAATTTAATCTGACCCAGCTTGTCTTCCTACTTGTTTATGATCTCCTACTCCCACGAGGCCCCTGGAACATCCAGATCGGTGCTCTCAAACCAGGGTCTGCACCAGAGTCACCTGGACTACTGGTTAAGCCACGCCCACTTGTAGCTGAGCCCACTCAGCAGCGGGCTGGGAAATGTGGAACAACTGCAGTGGGGAGGAGGGAGCCCTGATTTGCAGTGTTTGCGGATCTGCGTGGGATAGTTACCCCGAGGGTGGCGGATCCTAAGCTACCAAGATGATGTCAGGAAGGGACACTAACAGTTGGCTCCATCCCACCGTGCCCCTTCCATCTGCATATTTAGCAAGTTCTCAGGTGATGCTTACGCTGGTGGTCTGGGGATCACATTTTAAGATAAAATAGATAAAATATCCCTATTAGTCCAGATCATCCCCCCAGGGAAGCAGGACTCAAAACACACCAGGGACTGAGGGGCAACAGCGGTGGGGTAGCTCCTGAGGACAGTGTTCAGTGGTCGTCCACACCCCTGGGGGTCTGCCCAGCCCAGGTGCTGGCAGCCGTCTTCTTTCCCAGGCCTGGCTGCAGGTTCAGGTTCAGGGAGAGGGAAGGAGCTGGGATTGGATGTTTCTCAGCCTCACTTGCCTCCCCCTGTCCCTTGCTCAGAGGCGGGGTGAGAACGCCACTCTGCTGACCTCCTCACTTCCTGTTCCCAGCATCCTACCAAGGCAGGTCACTGACCTCTCCCCACAGCCCTGCCAGCCGGGAGGAGCGTGCATGGAGGAGAACCTACCCCACAGTCTTCCTGTTCCTCCCCTCCCTTGGCTAATGGAGCATCTGGTTTCCAGAACCCAGGGGAGGTGTAAGGTCGAGATTTGCTGCCTGCCAGTAGGGGGAGGGGAGTTGGAGGCCCCTTGGGACAGCTGTGGTTGAGAAGTAAATACCTATCCAGACCTGCTACATTTGGTCCCATGTCCCTTTTGGGAGCACCTGCTAAGACCCTCCCCTTTGTCCTCCCCAGGCTCCTTAGGATAAAGCTGGCAGCTGCCACCCAGCTCAGTGAGAGCTTGTCCTGCATTCTCTACAGCATCCAGTCCCCAGTCTGTGTGTGACACCCCAATAACATGGACAGGTCCCACTGCAATGTAGCCAAAGACGGTGGATAAGTCAACTCCAGGAAAAGGGTGTTAAGAACTGGGGCTCAGGGTTCCCCAGCTACATGCACCAGATGGAGAAGCCTGCCTTCTCCCTGCCACCTTCACCCAACCCTGCACTGACCGCACAGCCTTCTCCCTCCTGCCCTGAGTCTGGGCTCCGTGGCCCCCAGCTGGGTCATGGGGACCCCACTCACCGGGCCTTTGTGCATCAGGGCCATCTCGGTGGGCTGGTACACACTGGTCAGCAGCTGCCCATTGTACCCACTGTATGGTGACACCGGTCTCTTAGCTGCAAGGAAAAGCAGGGGCAGTTTGAGGATACTTGGACTGTCAGCTTCCTTTTCCACCTCCCACAACCCAAGCAAGGCTCTCTTGGGGGCAGGGAAGGGGGGCCAGGCTGGCCCTGGTGTAACATCTAACCCAGGAGTGGCTGACTTGGGGGTGAGGTTGTGAACATGAGGGTCCCCTCCCAAGCCCAGAATCCCTTTGTGCAGATGGGAGAGTACAATGCCGCTTTGCTTTCCCTGCAGTGTGGGACCCCACACCCAATAGCTCATAAAAATGCTTCGTCAACAAACTTCACATCCCCATCCGCCCTCTGGGGCTAGAGGCCAAGAGGGGCACATGGGCCTTCGGCTGCCTTCCAAGATGGCCAGCCTCCAGCTCTGTCCTCTGCAGTTGCAGGCCAGCTGCCAGGCACCGGGGTAAATGCAGCTGAGACCCCTCAGCCCAAGACTCTTCATGTCCTCCCAGAGCACAGCTGGGTGCCGACTCCTCCCCCACCCCAACCCAGAGCCCAGCCAGGGAGATCGAATGCGTGTCCCATCCTGTGGCCCCTTGGCATTATTTCCAGAACTATTTTCAGCTCCAGAAATACTTCCCTGTGCCTTCGGGGTGTTGGCTGCCCATGTGTTCCACCCCGCTGGGCACTCCCAGGATGCTGAGGAAAGCTGCTGGCCAACCTCTGGGGCCCACGAGCAGGCCTCGCTGCTCAACATCTGTCCAGCAGGGCTGATGGTCCCACAGCTCTGAGGGACCGGAACCTCCATATAGGGTTTCCTGAGTGCCGGGACCACTCTATTGATTTTTACATTTAGAAAAAAAAAAAAGAAACAAAAACTCACAGCCCCATAAGTGTTTGCCACGAGAGGATAAAGGCCTCTGCTAGACAGGCGTGAGGGCAGGAGCAGTGGTGGGGACAAGAGACTTGAAGCTCCTCCCAACACTTGTCCATAAGCCCCTCTCTCCTGCTGGCTTCATTAACTGCCCCCAACCCCACCACGCACGCTCATCTGGCTGTACTCTGTGTCTATGCTGGGGCCACCTCAGGGTGGGGGCAGCACTCAGCCGTGGAGGGCAGATCAAAGGTCAAATGCTCGGCAAGACAAGGGTCACTTCTTTCCCCACAGCAGGGATTATGAGGATCTCACAGTTTGTAGAGAAGAGACAAGGATGTCTGTGATTCTGGAACTTTCACTGCCTCTGCCTCTGACCTCCTGGCAGAGGCCCCAGAGCCAGGCATGATAACCAGGCAGTTAGGAAAGTCGTTAGCCCCCAGCGTCTTGATCAGCACCGCCTGGGTGGGGGTCAGTGCTCGGAGATTGCGCCTCCAGCTTTCCCAGTCACGTCAGGGGAAGGAGCTGCGCTGGCAGAGGCCCCAGAGCCAGGCATGATAACCAGGCAGTTAGGAAAGTCGTTAGCCCCCAGTGTCTTGATCAGCACCGCCTGGGTGGGGGTCAGTGCTCGGAGATTGCGCCTCCAGCTTTCCCAGTCACGTCAGGGGAAGGAGCTGCAGCCAGCGGGCTGAGAAAGCACTTGAGAGGCAGGCAATGGGACACACCAGGAAGGGGCTTAGCACAGGGCCTGGCACACAGTACGTGCTCAAGAAATGCTAGTGGTCCTGGGGGCCGGCCCGGTGGTGCACTGCTACAGTGCGCCGCTTGGGAGTGCGGCGGCGCTCCCGCCGAGGGTTTGGATCCCACATACAGACCGGTTCCCGCTCACTGGCTGTGCGAGGTGCAGGCGCACCACCGAGGGTTGCGATCCGTTGCCGGTCACGAAAAAAGACAAAAAGGGAAAAAAAAAAAAAGAAAAAAGAAATGCTAGTGGTCCTGGGGGCCGGCCCGGTGGTGCACTGCTACAGTGCGCCGCTTGGGAGTGCGGCGGCGCTCCCGCCGAGGGTTTGGATCCCACATATACACCGGTTCGCGCTCTCTGGCGGTGCGAGGTGCAGGCGCACCACCGAGGGTTGCGATCCGTTGCCGGTCACGAAAAAAGACAAAAAGGGAAAAAAAAAAAAAGAAAAAAGAAATGCTAGTGGTCCT
>NW_007741768.1:5862-10034 GCF_000696425.1 Galeopterus variegatus | reverse complement strand
CACTTTGCAAAGTGTGGTGCTGATAACATCAGGGCCATGGGTTCAGATCCCTATGTAGGGCTCGTAAGTTCACTCACTTGGGAGAGCGTGGTGCTGACAACACCAAGTCAAGGGCTAAGATCCCCTTACCGGTCATCTTTTCTAAAAAAAAAAAAAGACGTGGGATGGGGAAGGGACATGGGAGGGTCCCGAGACCTACCTGAGGCTGGCTCATCCATAGAAAATGCCTTGTTCTCCACAAACATGCTCTGGCCCTTCTGCTCTTTCAGGATGGTCTCATACCCCACGCCCCGGGTGGGGTACATGTCCCCCTGGTAGCTTTGTTCTGGGCTGGCCTTAGTCACCTGGGTGACCTCAGGGATGACATAGAAGAGGACAAAGGCCCAGGCATTCGCAGCAAGGGCGATGGCCAGCGTGGGGTCATCCCAGGTGGGGCTGTGGTGCTGCTTGTTGCCGTAGGTATACATGACGATCCACACCACCCAGATGGCAATGGACGTGGCCGTGGTGAGCAACATGAAGACCCCGTGCTTACGCCAACGCTTGAAGCGGCCACACAGCACGGGCCAGGCCCCCATGAAGGCACCCAGCAGCAACAGCATGACGTAGATGAGTGCCATGACAAAGTCCATGTTGGCGATGGCACAGGGGGAGGCCGTGGCCCAGCTGGCACTGCCATTGCCCCAAGGGCCACCCTCAGCACCACCCCGGACCAGGGTAATGATCAACCACTCTGTGTTGATGATGACCTCCACAAGAGTCAGCAGCAGAGCCACGGTGAAGATCACCCAACCCCGGGGCCCATGGTTTTTTCGGGCCAGGAAGTTGAGAGCAAAGACATGGGCCACCAGGCAGGAGAAGCAGATGGCAAATAGGACCCCAAAGAGGAACCTCCGAGAGGCGCAAGTGGAGAAGTCAGGCTTCACCACGCAGGCAAACACAAGGCAGAAAAGGCCCAGGGTCCCCAAGAGGAAGAACACCTGGGTCCCCAGAAGGCTCCGCTTCTTGGTGTCCTGCACAAAGGGGAGGCTGGCCACCAGGATGATGGTGAGCACGAAGGTGGTCACGATGCCCGCCCCAGCCACCGCCTCCAAGACGATGCCCCAAGCCTCAGAGCGGTCACACAGGTTGTAGTAGAGAGGGTTGAGGTCTGGGCTGCAGCCGGGTGGGGCATGGTTCTGGGCCTGGGCCGCTGGGAATAGGAAGAGAGGCAGTCCTAGGCACATCAGCAAGGCTTTGTGGATGGCCATCCTGGCTCCCAGGCCAGGCTCCAGCTGAGTCCCTAGAGACAGAGGGAGAAAGGGCAAAATCAGTCCTCCAAGGCCAAGATACGTGGTGCTGCTTCTCCCATCCAGAATCAGGGCAGACCATGGTAGCTGATCATGAGACTGTCTCTCTGGGCTTCAGAATCCTTAACACAGAACTCCTGCAGGCATATCAATTGACCAGAAGGCGAATGAGATGAAACCCATTTGTCATCCCTATTTCCAGGCATGGGAAAGGAGGAAACTGTCACTGAAATTTTCAGTTCCCTCCTCTCCACCAACCATAATCTGGGTTCAAACATTTCCTGAGAAGGTTACCCGGTTAGCTCACTTGCGAGAGCATGGTGCTGGTAACACCAAGGTCAAGGGTTCGAATTCCCATACTGGCCAGCCACCAAAAAAAAATGTTAGCCCAAACATTCCCTGAGCTCCTGCAGCCAGGACTGGGGGTGAAGGAGCTCGTAAGCAAGCCAAAACCAAGCCTAACACCCGCTCAGCACTTCTTTCTGCCTTGGGACTTCCAGCCTTCAGAAGGTCAGACACTATGCCCCAAACTCTGTCCCTGTGATGCCTAAGTCCATGCTAGTCAGCCCCACATTCGTTCATTTAACTATTCATTTATTCAACAAGTGGCAGGCATAACCTGCAGCCAGAAAAAAGTGCAGAGATAACTGGAAAGTTGTGTTCATCTACTCTCCCCCTTCATCTCCTTTGTTTACCCTTCATTTTCCCACTTTTAGCACCAACTCTCCTCTTCAGAAATTAAGGTTCTTTGGGCCAGCCCGTGGCTCACTCGGGAGAGTGTGGTGCTGATAACACCAAGGCCAAAGGTTTGGATCCCATACAGGGATGGCCGCTTAGCTCACTGGGTGAGCGTGGTGCTGACAACACCAAGTCAAGGGTTAAGATCCCCTTACCGGTCATCTTTAACAAAAAAAGAAAAAGAAATTAAGGTTCTTTGTCTAGATCAGATGCTGAAGTCAAGAATAAAATAAATGAATTCCCTAGAGTTAATAACTTAATGCAAAAATTGTCCTATGAGGCACTAACATTTTAAAAGCAAGAACCAGGCAAGGGCAATACAAAACCCAAAGGAATTAATCTTTAACGGAAGACTTTAAGACATTGTAGCCATTAGGTGAGAAAGATCTCTTTTACTAACATCAAGCAGGCTGGCCGGTTAGCTCAGTTGGTTAGAGCGCCGCCTTCTAACACCAAGGTTGATGGGTTAAGATCCCTCTACCTGCCGGCCACCAAAAAATCAAAACAAAACAAAAACACCAAGAAGGTAATTTATTACTCCAAATGCTGTAGATCTGCGCCAAAGAAGAAAGCTGTATTAGCCCGTTTCTGTTGCTTTTAACAAAATACCAGGAACTGGGTAATCTATTTATTTTATTTTATTTTTATCTATTTTTTTTTTGGAACCAGGTAATCTATAAGAAAACAAAATGTATTGCTTACAGTTTCAGAGGCTGGGAAGTCCAAAGTCCAGGGAACGCATTTGGTGAAAGCGATGGTGGTGACAGTGACCCAGGGTCTCAATGGCAGAAAATGGCAGAGCAGAAAGGAGATAGTTCCTCATGCACTCTTTTTTTTAAAGCCCTCAGGACCATGGCCATGACCACTATTATTAATCCACTCACTGGGTATGGTCCTACAATCTAATCACCTCTTCAGGGCCCCACCTTGCAATTACCATAACAGGATTTCCCACAGTCTTAACAGTCACACTGGGGATCAAGCTACTAATACAAAGAGCCTGGGGGACATGATCCATATCAAAAGCCAACCCCCTGCTCTCAATACCAATTGGATTTTCCCTGTGTGAAGAGTGGGTAAAGATGTGATAGATTAAGGGCCAGCCTGTGGCTCACTCAGGAGAGTGCGGTGCTGATAACACCAAGGCCACGGGTTCAGATCCTATATAGGGATGGCCGGTTCACTCACTGGCTGAGTGTGGTGCTTACAACACCAAGACAAGGGTTAAGATCCCCTTACGGGTCATCTTTTTTTTTAAAAAAAAAAAAAGATGTGATAGATTAAGAGAAATTAAAGACCAAATCAGGGACTTTCAATGAAGGACTTTAAATTTGCTTATAGGAGACCTAACAGAAAATCAATCAATCAATCAATCAATCAATGTTTATCACCTTCACAGCCCAGAGTGATTCACTATCTCCGGCCAACTGTGCAGGCAGGGTTGCAAATGGCAGTCCTGAGCTTCCTGACCCCAGGTCTGAGCTTGGACGCAGCTGGTGCCCCGCTACCTCCAAAAAGGAGGGAGAAAAGTGGTCGGGAGGATAGTGAGTTAGATAATGCCGTTCCTCTACCATCCAGTAATGGTCACTATCAGCCCGGGAAAGCTTGGTTGCTGTCTTTCTGGAGAGTTCCTGATGAGGCAGGAAGAGATAGGGTTACCACTAGTTATTTGAACATATAGGGTGATTTAAATGTGGAGTACCTGCATTTCATAGAATTTTGGAATTTACAACTTGCTTTTTGAGCATTTAAATTTTCTGTTAAGGGCCGGCCCGTGGCTCACTTTGGAGAGTGTGGTGCTGATACCACCAAGGCCACGGGCTCGGATCTCTATATAGGGATGTCCAGTTAGCTCACTTGGGAGAGCCTGGTGCTGACAACACCAAGTCAAGGGTTAAGATCCCGTTACTGGTCATCTTGAAAAAAGAAATTAAGGTTCTTTGTCTAGCTCAGATGCTGAAGTCAAGAATAAAATAAATGAATTCCCCAGCTAAGGAGTTAATGACTTAATGCAAAAATTCTCCTATGAGGTATTAACATTTTATAAGCAAGAACCAGGCAAGGGCAATACAAAACCCCAAGGAATTAATCTTTTTTTTTTTTTTTTCCTTTTTGTCTTTTTTCGTGTCTGGCAACGGATTGCAA
>NW_007741768.1:4622-5852 GCF_000696425.1 Galeopterus variegatus | reverse complement strand
TTGCAATCCGTTGCCAGACACGAAAAAAGACAAAAAGGAAAAAAAAAAAAAAAAGATTAATTCCTTGGGGTTTTGTATTGCCCTTGCCTGGTTCTTGCTTATAAAATGTTAATACCTCATAGGAGAATTTTTGCATTAAGTCATTAACTCCTTAGCTGGGGAATTCATTTATTTTATTCTTGACTTCAGCATCTGAGCTAGACAAAGAACCTTAATTTCTTTTTTCAAGATGACCAGTAACGGGATCTTAACCCTTGACTTGGTGTTGTCAGCACCAGGCTCTCCCAAGTGAGCTAACTGGACATCCCTATATAGAGATCCGAGCCCGTGGCCTTGGTGGTATCAGCACCACACTCTCCAAAGTGAGCCACGGGCCGGCCCTTAACAGAAAATTTAAATGCTCAAAAAGCAAGTTGTAAATTCCAAAATTCTATGAAATGCAGGTACTCCACATTTAAATCACCCTATATGTTCAAATAACTAGTGGTAACCCTATCTCTTCCTGCCTCATCAGGAACTCTCCAGAAAGACAGCAACCAAGCTTTCCCGGGCTGATAGTGACCATTACTGGATGGTAGAGGAACGGCATTATCTAACTCACTATCCTCCCGACCACTTTTCTCCCTCCTTTTTGGGGGTAGCGGGGTGCTTACACAAAGTCTACCTCCTGACTGTTTCTCACCATTCCTGGGTACTGAATTTCTAATAAGCAAACAAAGATCCCAAATTTCAGTAGATAAAAACTGTCCCTCTCCGTAACTGATAAGTGGAAGAACACTTACTAAATCAGGGGAAATGAAACTCATAAAATTAAGTGAAATTGACATAATAAAGATGATCAATTTTCAAATTTTTATACCGCTTGAAAATATTTTAGGTATCTTAGCCATCTCAGCTATCTCCTCATCTTTCAATTAAGTTTGCTCTTCCTCAAACATGACCTATCATTAACTCACAACCTATCACATAGTGCTGATAACACCAAGGTCAAAGATTAGGATCCCCATACTGGCCAGTTGGCAAAACAAAACAAAACAATTAACATGCTTATGCAAATTTACTGTTGTTTTCCTAAATAACCAGCACTGTAATGGCTAGTTTTTCGGTTCGCCTATACCATGACTAAGATAAGCCTTTATAGGGAGCTTTGTATAAACTTATCTCAATAAAGCACCACTGTATTTACATGGGCTGGAAAGAGAAAAGTGGAGTCAGAGGGGGCTAATGGGT
>NW_007741768.1:1309-4009 GCF_000696425.1 Galeopterus variegatus | reverse complement strand
CCGCCACGCTCCCAAGCGGCGTACTCTCCAGTGCACCACCGGGCCGGCCCTACCGGTCATCTTTTAAAAAAATAAAATATATCGGGTCAGCCCGATGGCTCACTCAGGAGAATACGGTGCTATCGAGGCCGCTGGTTTGGATCCTATATAGGGATGGCTGGTGTGCTCACTGGCTGAGCGTGGTGTGGACGATACCTAGCCAAGGGTTGCGATCCCCATACCGGTCAAAATATATATATATATATATATATATATATATATGTATGTATGTATGTATGTATGTATGTATGTATGTATAAATAAATAAATAAGCGCTGGCTATGTTAATCATGGACGGTAATGATTTATATAGGGCATGTAAAAGAAACTAAAATACTGGAAATTAACACATAACTCACGGTGGAGCTCATCAGAATTAAGGCATTCAAAACTCATAATATTTAAGAGGGATATAAAGAAATTTAACTTTATTACAGCAAATTTTAATGTTAAAAATTTAGACGTTATTGAAAGAAAAGAAGTAGATTGCAAATCTTCCAAATAAATACCAGGAAAAAGAAGAATTTAAAAACCTTGTCCAACTTAATAAAAGGCAGAAAAGGTAGGGGGGTGGGCAAGGGCTGGGGTAGTAACTAAAAACTATGAAATGAAGTGGTAGAAATAAATCTGCTTGTATCAGCAATCACGGTAATTTTAAAAAGCAAAAACCACCAGTTTAAAGAGAGCATGTGAGATTTTATTATTTTTTTCTTTAATTTGGCTATATGGTGTGTAAGAGCCATATCCCAAACATAATGGCATAGAAAGGCTGAAAGTTAGTTGGAAGCAAGACACTCGGACACTTCCTCAACCATAACGAAGCTGCTCTAGCTATAGTCTTGTCTGCTGCCACTATAGTGATGTCACACAAAACACACTTCAAGGTAAAAAAGAATGGGTGGGAATGAGAGGGTTACTGCAGACTCGTAAAAGAAACAATTTATCTGTACCTAACCCCCTCAAACCAAGAACATTCATAAAAATTAACAGTCTAAATAAACACCTGAGAATATATGTCATAAAAACCACATTCTGTGACTACAACGATGAAAATTGAATATGAATAGCAAAAAAGTGACAACTTTTTGTTTGAAACTTAAAAACATTTCTAAATAATTTATGGCTCAGAAAAGAAATCATATGGGAATTGAGAAGTATCTATAATTCAGTGGTAATGAATGCCCACATAACTTGTGAGAGTGACTGACCTCAAAATACAATTTAAAAACCTAGAAAAAGAGCAACAGAATGCACCCTAAGAAGGTGGAAGAAAATAACAAAACAGCAAAAACAGACAGTTTAAAAAAGAGTCAACTGAGGCATTTCGACAAAACATACGGGGATGTGTGTGAAAATAAGTAATTGACAGAGTAGACGGGTCTCTGGGAATATTAGTAAAAAACAGAACACAAGTATTAGGATTCATAAAGTACAGATCCACAGATGCAAAGTTTTAAAATATTAAAATGTTACAAATAGGGCTGAGCCCGTGGCTCACTGGCTGAGCGTGGTGCGGCCGGTCTCAAACAAACAAACAAACAAAAAAAAAACCAACAAAAAAAAATGTTACAAATAACTTTATGCCAGTAAATTGAAAACTCAAAAAAAAATTGAAAACTTAGAATGGACAGTGTCCTAGACAATGACTTACTACAGCTGACTGCATGAGAATTACAGGATTGGAATAGATGCAACAGTCGTGCAGAGAACGGGGCATCAAGCGGGTACAGATAATGCAGGGGGGCAGGGAAAGCTGCTCAGCTCACTTCTGAGGTGTGAAAACACTGATAGAAGAACAGACAAGAACACTACAAAAGAAAGTAACTGTCCATTCTCATCTGTGAACACAGATGTAAAATCTAATAAAAGATTCGGAAATCAAGTCTAGAAAACTATTAAAATAACAACAACAAATTATTATATTGGAGGGCCGACCCGTGGCTCACTTGGGAGAGTGCGGTGCTGATAACACCAAGGCCACGGGTTCGGATCCCTATATAGGGATGGCCGGTTAGCTCACTTGGGAGAGCGTGGTGCTGACAACACCAAGTCAAGGGTTAAGATCCCCTTACCGGTCATCTTTAACAAAAAAAGAAAAAGAAATTAAGGTTCTTTGTCTAGATCAGATGCTGAAGTCAAGAATAAAATAAATGAATTCCCTAGAGTTAATAACTTAATGCAAAAATTGTCCTATGAGGCACTAACATTTTAAAAGCAAGAACCAGGCAAGGGCAATACAAAACCCAAAGGAATTAATCTTTAACGGAAGACTTTAAGACATTGTAGCCATTAGGTGAGAAAGATCTCTTTTACTAACATCAAGCAGGCTGGCCGGTTAGCTCAGTTGGTTAGAGCGCCGCCTTCTAACACCAAGGTTGATGGGTTAAGATCCCTCTACCTGCCGGCCACCAAAAAATCAAAACAAAACAAAAACACCAAGAAGGTAATTTATTACTCCAAATGCTGTAGATCTGCGCCAAAGAAGAAAGCTGTATTAGCCCGTTTCTGTTGCTTTTAACAAAATATCAGGAACTGGGTAATCTATTTATTTTATTTTATTTTTATCTATTTATTTTTTTGGAACTGGGTAATCTATAAGAAAACTAAATGTATTGCTTACAGTTTCAGAGGCTGGGAAGTCCAAAGTCCCGGGAACGCATT
>NW_007741768.1:0-365 GCF_000696425.1 Galeopterus variegatus | reverse complement strand
TATATTTTGACCGGTATCGGGATCGCAACCCTTGGCTAGGTATTGTCCACACCACGCTCAGCCAGTGAGCGGGAAGTCGTCTCCACATGGGATCCAAACCCTCGGCGGGAGCGCCGCCACGCTCCCAAGCGGCGTACTCTCCAGTGCGCCACCGGGCCGGCCCTACCGGTCATCTTTTAAAAAAATAAAATATATCGGGTCAGCCCGATGGCTCACTCAGGAGAATACAGTGCTATCGAGGCCGCTGGTTTGGATCCTATATAGGGATGGCTGGTGTGCTCACTGGCTGAGCGTGGTGTGGACAATACCTAGCCAAGGGTTGCGATCCCCATACCGGTCAAAATATATATATATATATATATATA
>NW_007741767.1:23247-24036 GCF_000696425.1 Galeopterus variegatus | reverse complement strand
TTGCGATCCCGTTGCCGGTTCCCGGTCCGGTACGGGGGCAACACTGAGGGTTGTGATCCGTTGCGGGACACGGAAAAAAGACAAAAGACAAAAAAAAAAAGAAATTTATGCTAGCATCAAGGAGCGAGCAAAATGAAAGAAAGGAAAATCACTTGCATAAG
This sequence comes from Galeopterus variegatus, assembly GCF_000696425.1. Classification (NCBI taxonomy): domain Eukaryota; kingdom Metazoa; phylum Chordata; class Mammalia; order Dermoptera; family Cynocephalidae; genus Galeopterus; species Galeopterus variegatus. Next base: position 23,875 of record NW_007741767.1, on the reverse strand, counting down.
ATGAGCTTTCAATCCTTAAATTAAATACATAGAATTCAAAAAGATTTCAAGGAAAAAACACGAAACTTAGTGACCTGATGTCCTTGCAGTGTTTCAGGGTTTTTACTACTAGCATCATGTGGAGGCTGAGTGGAGCCAAGAAATAAGTCGCTTCCATTTTCTGGGTGGGCAGAAAGGAGGCCAAAGACCCCAAGGCCACCCCTTGAGGAGGGCATGCACCAGGCTGCTGCAGGAGGCAGCATGAACTCCCCATTTGGAAACACTGGATTGAGGAATGGAAGAGGAGGAGGAAAGGAGGAGGGGGAGGTGGCAGGAGCCACAGCCCTGCAGCCAAGAGGAGGGTCTGGAGAGAGGAGTGAGGGACCCTCCATCTCAGAGGACACGTGACCCTGTGCACCCTGTGCTCCCTGCCAAGTGCTCCACCAGGATCGTTCAGCGCATGAGGATCCACTTCTAAAAGCTCGAGTTGACGTGCTGCTCTGGTTTTCTTTGTCTCAGGTCTACAATCTCCTGTCTGGACAGGATGAGGTTCTGTCACCCCACACCCTTTATTGTTTCTAGTCCCTACCAAGGCCTGCAATGAAGCCAGGCTGGCAGCGAGGCCCCACTCACTATTGGGTATAGGTCC
>NW_007741767.1:20407-21905 GCF_000696425.1 Galeopterus variegatus | reverse complement strand
CGCCACATCTGCGCCGTCCAGCGCGTAGCCGCCGCCACGCTCGGGGGCGTTTGCAACTGAGATGTGCCCTGCAGGTCAGGTGCACGCTGTATTTCAAAGGACGCGGCATTTTTAAAAAAAATGTGCAATGTTTCGTTAATAATTGTATGTTGATCCGCTTAAATAATAATTAGGATGTCTTAGGTTAAATAGAACATATTATTAAAATAAATGTCACCCCCTTCTTTTAATTTTTGTAATGTGTCTGCTAGAAAGTTAAAATCACCTAGGAGGCTCATGTTACGCTCTTCTTGGACTGCCCGGCTCTGGACTTGGAGCGTGCTGGTTGCGGGGAGATTCTAGGCAATCTCCAGCATTGCGGACTCCCTAGAGCTCGCGCCCTTGACATAGTCGTACGGTCCTAGCCGTCCTTTCATCCGGCTGATCCGTCAGAAATGGGTCCGCGCAGTTACCCCCCAGGGCCCCTCTAACTGGTTCTCCCCCATGGCTAACATTTTGTCTCTACTGTCCCCTAAGTTCGGGGCTTGCTGCTTCTCACGTCCCCTCTCTGGAACCCTCCCTAGCGCACGATCTAGTAACTGACATCAGAAACACAGAACCGCGGACTTGGAGTATGAATTTAATACCCCTCCCTCCACGGCTGTAGTCCCCTCACATTTCTTGCTTCACAGATGAGATTGCAAATGCTCCTCTCATGGCTTCTCAGTGGTGATTCAGCTGAACAGGCAACACAGGAATGAAACGAGAGCATATGCCCACAGTGCATGGTCTCCTAGACTCGATAGAGACGGCTGTGTCTACAGCTTGGATTTAAAGCCCAAGTACTGGGCCGAGCCCGTGGCCCACTCGGGAAAGCGCAGCAGCGCTCACGCCGGTGGGTTCGGATCCTATATAGGGATGACCGGTGCGCTCACAGCGCTCACTGGCTGAGCGCAGTCTGGCCGGTCTCAAAAAGGACAAAAAAAAAAAAAAAAAAAAAAAAAAAGCCCAAGTACTGAAAGGAGATGAGCCATTTCTTAGTCTCTAGCATCTGAGCTCAGTTGCTTTGGAAGGCCATGCCAGGGTCAGAGCCATCATACCATTTCCAGCTGATGGGTATTTAGACTAAAAATTAAAGCCAGAGTAAAATTCCTGGGAGTCCAAGTTTTGATCAATTATAGAATAGAAACCCCATGACTCTTGTTATACATATGCTCTTTTTTCTCTCTCTCTTTCTGCTGAGATTTATTCAGGCTGGTTGATAAATTTCCATCACCTGATTTTAGAAGTTGTAGTCAACCAGTACCCGAGGAGAGATGGTGGGGAATGAAGAAACACGCTTACGGGATCAGGAAGACTAAACAGGCTGATGATCTGTGAAGCATCCTAGTTTATTTTAGGTTCCTTTTTATAAGCCAGTGAAAATAACAAATTGTGCTGATTAAGTAAGTTATGTCTGGCACATAGCTATTTATAGAACATTTTCAGCTGCCACTGTGCTACAGCTGCCACAGAGTTT
>NW_007741767.1:18071-18825 GCF_000696425.1 Galeopterus variegatus | reverse complement strand
AAATTTCAGCTTGGGAAAAAAGCTCATAATAGTCTGCGTTTTCCCTTCAAACAAGAAATACAATGTAAATGTTTCAGTATTAAGTAATTTAAAACCTGCCTAGGAAGAAACCCCTGGGTCCAAAGCAGAGATCTACCAAACTTAAACAAATGATTAGTATCTGAATAAAATCTTTCAGATAACAGAAGAAAAGGGAAGATTCTCTAATTCACTTTTGAGACTAAAATAAAATCACCCCAGACAGAGGCAGGACAAAGAAAACAAAATACAGGCCACTTTCACGTTGAACATAGATGCACAGTCTGTCTTTTTCCTATTCAAAGATCCATTTTCAATAGCATCAAAAAATTAAAAACACCTAAGAATAACTAAATGTACTAAACCTACATGAGGGGAACTATAGACATTCTTGAAGGATATTTTAAAGAGCCTGAAAAAATGGAGAAATGTACCATGTTCTTAGAAAAACAGCATACAATATTGTAAAAAATGACCTTTCTATCAAAATAATTTATCAATAAACATTGGTTCTAATAAAATTCCAAAAGCAATTCATTTTTATATAACTTGAAAAATTTATTCTAAAAACCAATTGGAAGGTAAAAAATGCAAACAAAAAATTAAAAAGCAATGAGGATGCCTACTAGAGCTCAAACGTAATATAATTCTATAATAACTAATGTGTGTTTTTGTATTCAAAAGACAGGTAGACCCATGGAATAAAAGAGAGACTTCTGAGAAAGATATGTTTATA
>NW_007741767.1:11999-17953 GCF_000696425.1 Galeopterus variegatus | reverse complement strand
ATTCCAAAAGCAATTCATTTTTATATAACTTGATAAATTTATTCTAAAAACCAATTGGAAGGTAAACAATGCAAACAAAAAGTTAAAAAGCAATGAGGATGCCTACTAGAACTCAAACGTAATATAATTCTATAATAACTAATGTGTGTTTTTGCATTCAAAAGACAGGTAGACCCATGGAATAAAAGAGAGACTTCTGAGAAAGATATGTTTATATATGAGAATTTAGATTATGATCAAAGTGACATTTTGAACCAATGGGAAGAAATGGAATAGTATTGGGACAGTTATCTTTCTCTCTGGGAAAACATAAAACTAAATGTCTACCTCTTACCATCCTCAAAAGTAAATTCTAGATGGAACTAAGTACTAAATATAGTAATTTTATGTAATTATATAGGTAAACTATTTACCGAAGCAACATACACAAAAAATATTTTAAAACTTAAAACTGAGTTTATAATTTAGAAGAACCACTACTGTTAAAATATCTATTCTCTTCAAATTGATCTATAGATTAAATACAATCGCAATAAAAATTCTGGCAGGATTTATGTGGAATAGCCAAAGCAAATTGAAGAGAAGAGCAAAGTTTGAGAACTTACACTACCTGATGTCAACCCTTACTGTAAAGTTGCCATGATCAAAAAAAGAAAGAGAAATATGGATCAATGCAACAGAACAGGGAGTCTGAAAATAATACCTTACATACATGTTGGATTATTTTCTACAAAGATGCCAAGGTAATTCAATGAAAACATTAATTTTTTTCCACTTTTCAACAAATAGTGTTGGAACAACTGGATATCCATATGGAAAAAAATGAGTATCAAACCTTGCCTCAGATGATGCACATTATGATCAGTCAGGACTCAAGAGAAACAGACCAATGGGTTGCGTATTATAGAGAGAGAAAGAGATTTATTTCAAGGAATCGGCTCATGTGATTATGGGGGCCGGCAAGTCTGAAATCTGCAATGCAGGCCTGCAGGCTGGAGACCCAGGGAAGAGTTGATTTTGCAGCTCTACTAAAGGCCATTTGCTAGCAGAATCCCTTTCCTCAGGGAAGGTAAGTCTTTTGTCTCAAGGCTTTCAACTGATTGGATGAAGCCCACCCACATTAAGGAGGGCAATGTGCTTTACATGAAGTCTGCTGATTTAAATGTTAATCTCATCTGAAAAGATACCTTCACAGAAACAGCCAGCGCAGCCCGGTGTTTGACCAAATACGTGAGTACCATGGTCTAGCCAAGTTGACATGTAAAAATAGTCATCACACACACCTTTACTAGAAATGTATCATAAATCTAAACCTAAAAGTGAAAATTATAAACCTTCTAAAGGAAAACAGGAGAAAATCTTTGTGACCTTGTGGTAGACAATGATTTCTTAGGACATTAAAAAAATATATAATAAAAAAGAAAAACAGTGATTAGTTGGAATTTATCAATATTAAAAACTTCTGGTCTTTGAAAAAACACCATTAAGAAAACTAAATGGCAAGCCATACAATGAGAGAAAATGTTCATAGTACAATTATCTGAAAATCGAGTTGTATCCAGAATGCATAAAGAATTCTTATAATTGAGTAAGAAGTCAAATGTGATATATATAGATATATATCTATATATATCACAACTTAGTTAGCTCAAACAACTTAGTTGAGAATAAACAAAATAATTAAACAGACACAACCAAAAATGATATATGATTGACCAAAAAGTACACAAAAGATACTTCACGTCATTTGTCATCAAGGAAATGGAAGTTAAATCTACAATGAAATATTACTAGAAACTCACTAAAATAGCTAACGTTGGAACTACTGACAGTAGCAAGTGCTAGTGAGAATGAACACAGGAACCCAATACCCTGCTGGTGAGAAAGGAAAATGGTACAGACACCTTGGAAAACTGCTGCTAGCTTCTTAAAATATTAAATATATACCTACCACACAGTCCAGCCGTTCAATTCCTACATATGTACCCAACAGGATTGAAAATATACGTCATGAGAAATACTTGTACACTAATGTAAATAGCAGAATTTTTTTTTTTTACCCTGTCATTTGGTTGAGTGATAACTGAAGTTCACTCCTGACACTGAAGGTTTTTTATTTTTTGTTTTTGTCTTGGTCCCAATCTGCTATTAACTGACTTATTAATTTATTGATTGATTATATATATTTGTGGGGTATGGAATCAAGTATCAATACATGTGTACAATATGTAGTGATCAAATCAGGATAATTAGTATACTCATGTCTACAAAACATAATCTTTTTAACCCTTAACTAGTTCCTCATCATCCTGTCTCACCCCCCCTCCCACCTCTAATAACCACAGTTCTGTTCTCTTTTCTTTTTTTCAAAAGTTTAATGTATTATTGTGATTTGTTTCTCTTTTCTTTCTTTCTTTTCATTTTCTTCCTTTATTTAGCTCCCACTTATGAGTGAGGACATGCAGTATTTCTCTTTCTGTGCCTGGCTTATTTCACTTAACTTAGTTTTCTCTAAGTTCATCCATGTTGCTGTTAATGGCAGAATTTCATTCTTTTTTATGGCAGAGTAGTATTCCACTGAGTATATATACCACATTTCCTTATCCAGTCATCTGTCAATCAATGGACATTTAAGTTGATTCCAACTTTTGGCTATTGTAAATGGAGCTGCAATAAACATGGGAGTGCAGGTATTCCTTCGACATGATGATTTCCATTTCTTTGGGCATATACCCAGCAAAGGTATTACTGGGTCATATGGCAGTTCTGTCTGTAGTTGTTTGAGGAAACTCCATACTGTTTTCTGTAATACCACACTAATTTACATTACTAACAACAGTGTAGGAGGGTTCCCCTTTCTCCACATCCTCACCAGCATTTGTTATTTTCTGTCTTTTTAATAATGGCCAGTCTAACCGGGTTACAGTAAGATGATATCTCAGTATGGTTTTGATGTGCATTTCCCTGATCCTGAGTGATGTTGAGCATTTTTTCATGTGTCTGTTGGCCACTTGTACATCTTCATATGGGAAATGTCTATTCAGCTCCTTTGCCTATTTTTCAATTGGGTTACTTGTTTTCTTACTGTTGAGTTGTTTCAGTTCTTTGTATAGTCTGGATAGTAATCCCTTGTCAGATGCATAGTTTGCAAATATTTTCTCCCATTCTGTAGGTTGTCTTTTGCTCTGTTAATTGTTTCTTTTGCTGTGCAGATGCTTTTTAGTTTGATATAATCCCATTTGCTTATTTTTTCTTTTGTTGCCTGTGCTTTTGGGGTCATATTCACAAAGTCTTTGCCCAGTCCTATATCCTGAAGAGGTTCCCCTATGTTTTCTTTGAGGAGTTTTATAGTTTCAGGTCTTATATTTAAGTCTTTAATCCATTCTGAGTTGATTTTGCTGTATGGTGAGAAGTACAGATTCAGTTTCATTAGTCTGCATATGGATGTCCAGTTTTCCCAGCACCATTTATTGAAGAGGCAGTCTTTTCTCCAATGTATGTTCTTGTTGCCTCTGTCAAAGATCAGTTGGCTGTAAGTATGCAGGTTGATTTCTGGGTTCTCTATTCTGTTCCATTGGTCTGAGTGTCTGTTTTTATGCCAGTACCATGCTGTTTTGGTTACTATAGCTTTGTAGTATAGTTTGAAGTCAGGGACTATTATGCCTCCAGCTTTACTATACATAGTGGTATTATTGGCCAATAGCCCAAACGTGGAAGCAAGGACAATCCTTATCAACAGGTGAATGGGTAAGCAACCTGGGGTATAGCAGTCTGTTACATGCAACTAATAAGTGGCTTACACACTGTCTGACTGATTGTTTACACTGTATAAAGGCTGCTCCAGCCTCACGGCTCCCCCTCTGCCTGTGTCCTCAGCCAGTCATGAGCCCTAACTCACAGGCTCTGTTCCGCACCAGGGTATGGGTTCTCCCATGCACCAGGTCCTCTGCTGGGCATTTCACATCTATACCTGCAGCCCCTTAAACAATCGCAGTGAGATGCAAGCATGATCTGACACCCCTATTTTACAACTGAAGCTCACAAAGCTTAAATAAGTTGGCCTTGGTCATGCATGGACGCAGGACTCAAACCTGGTTCTGTCAAACTCCTGCACCCGTCATCTTAACCACTGCACATACTGCTCAACCGCTTCTAGAAATAGTAAGGATTTTCATCTTTTGGAGCCAAACTGATGAAAGAAATGTTCTAATTTTACTTCTGTAAGGTCAGAAAAGATTTATTCTCCTCTAAGACAAATACATACACACACTCCTCGGGCACCTGGCAACATTTTTTAAATCCCTCTAGAAATAATTATTTTGAAAGGACATGTTCAGTGATGAGTCACTGCTTCAGTCTCCCAGGGTTTAATGACAGCAAGACCTGATCGAAGCTGAAGAGGGGATGGAGGAAAAGGGAGCAGGTGGGAGGAAGAGTCACCACGGGACGCTTCAGGCAGACGGCAGTGACGCTGCTGGAATTTCTCACCTTCTTCCCCTCTTACTGTCAGTGTGCTTTGGAGTCCTAATCTGTCAAACAGAAGTTAATGCTGAAGGCCCCAAAGTTTCTGATTTTAGCATCAAAATGAAAGGCAAGGGAGGAAGTTCTTTCCTTATGATGTACTTTGGAGGATGTAGTTATTGGGTCTATGAAAGCAAACAGACTATAAAACATAGTAAATGTCAGGAAACGTCCTTGGAGAATCATCCGACAGAACAATCTAAACACATCAGAGAGGAGCGGGGAATAGATTAAAGGGCTGGCTGGTTCCTGTGGTCCCCCAGCAAGTCAAGAGCCAGAAGAGGACCTAGAACATCTCCCAGTATTAAATTTGAAATGACAGGTCCAGATATAACATTGGGGTTGTTTGTGTAAAGATATTTCTCAAATATCTTCTTCTGGCCTCAGGATTTCCTCTTTTAAGAAATGCTGTAGATATTCTACGTTTCTGATGGAGAAGTGAACTGAAATAAAGCTATGTGCCACCTAAAAAATGTCCTTTTTAATCTTATACCATATACTGAATTTTTAAATTCAACTTTATGAATGAGAAAAATAAATCTGGCTTCCAGAAAAATTTGTCCCAGAATGGAGGTGGTGTTTGAAAATAAAAAGAAAAGGCTTGTTTACCGTTAAGAATCACATCATCCTGTTTCTCAAAAAAAGTAAAGACAAGGAGAAAGTAAGTAACCCTTTGGATAGTCAGGCATTATTTAATTTAATTCTCACAACAATTTTATGAGGCAGGTGTGATTATTTTCATTATTCAGAAGAGGATTTAAACATTTTTCTCAAGATCATGCAGCCAGTGATGGAAAAAGATAGGATTCAAACTCAGGACTTCAAAACAGAGCTCTTTTTACCTCCTAGAAAGAGATAAAAGTGAAAAATATTAAGTACGGAATACAGATAACATACACAACAAGGAGACGTAATTTAAGCTCTTTGAGGGAAATCCTGCAGGAGGCAGTGTGGAATGACAGAAGGGCCACCGGGGAAATTGCTGGGGAGGGGGCGGGGTGAGATGAGGGTGTGCAATCATTAGGGCATGAGCACGTCGCTGGAATTGCTCATTGATTCTTCTAATGACCCCATGTTTCCATCCCCAATTCAGTATGTAAATGGCACAAGAGAAAGTCTCCCGGGTCCTGCAGAAGCGAACAGCACCTTCAGCTGGGACCTTACACAAGCCATGGCACAGATACAGAACATTTCTCCTTGTCAGTCCTGACCTACCTGTTAGTATTTGATCCTGCACCACCAGTGTGGGTCCCAGACCACCTGCATCAGCATCGCCTGAGAGATTGTAAAAAATGGAAATTCTCAGGACCCCAGACCTACTGAGTCAGAGGCTCAGCGGTGAAGACTAGCGATGAGTACTCTGACACAGCGTCCAGCTGGGGATGGCCTGTGCTGGCGGCTGGCGGCCACTGCTGTATGGCATCGCCAACGTG
>NW_007741767.1:9879-11989 GCF_000696425.1 Galeopterus variegatus | reverse complement strand
TTTTTTATCTTATACCATATATTGAATTTTTAAATTTGACTTTATGAATGAGAAAAATAAATCTGGCTTCCAGAAAAATTTGTCTTCACCCAGGATGGAGGTGGTGTTTGAAAAGAAAAAGAAAAGGCTCGTTTACCATTAAGAATCACATCATCCTGTTTCTCAAAAAAAGTAAAGACAAGGAGAAAGTAAGTAACCCTTTGGATAGTCAGGCATTATTTAATTTAATTCTCACAACAATTTTATGAGGCAGGTGTGATTATTTTCATTATTCAGAAGAGGATTTAAACATTTTTCTCAAGATCATGCAGCCAGTGATGGATAAAGATAGTATTCAAACTCAGGACTTCAAAATGGAGCTCTTTTTACCTCCTAGAAAGAGATAAAAGTGAAAAATATCAAGTACGGAATACAGACAATATACACAACAAGGAGACGTAATTTAAGCTCTTTGAGGGAAGATCGTGCAGGAGGCAGTGTCGAATGACAGAAGGGCCACCGGGGAAATTGCTGGGGAGGGGGCGGGGTGAGATGAGGGTGTGCAATCATTAGGGCATGAGCACGTCGCTGGAATTGCTCGGTGATTCTTCTAATGACCCCATGTTTCCATCCCCAATTCGGTACGCAAATGGCACAAGAGAAAGTCTCCCAGGTCCTGCAGAAGCGAACAGCACCTTCAGCTGGGACCTTAAACAAGCCATGGCATAGATACAGAACATCTGTCCTTGTCAGCCCTGACCTATCTGTTAGTATTTGATTCTGCACCACCAGTGTGGGTCCCAGACCACCTGCATCAGCATCGCCTGAGAGATTGTAAAAAATGGAAATTCTCAGGCCCAACCCCAGACCTACTGAGTCAGAGGCTCAGCGGTGAAGACTAGTGATGAGTACTCTGACACAGCGTCCAGCTGGGGATGGCCTGTGCTGGCGGCTGGCGGCCACTGCTGCATGGTATCGCCAGCGTGGAGCACATGGAATTCTCTCCAGGAGCGCAGCATTGGTGGAGGAACGGTTGTCTTTGCTGTAGCACGGTGCAACCACACGCCCTGCCATGAGCTCTGATGCCAGGCAGCAGACATGTCCTGAAGCCAGCAGTCACAAAAGCTGGTTCCGTGGCAATGCAGAGGCCCCTGGCGCCCCTGGTAGCAGCCCTCGCCTGTCACTGTGAGGAAGCCTGGCTCTACCCATTTGCTGAGCTCCCTCACTGAGTTTATTTTGCTTCCTAGGATTTGGGTCCTTTTAGGATACTGTTTCAGACTCTTGAATATTGTTAATCTGATCAAGTTTGTGGTTGTATCCCTAGGCAAAAATATGCCAATGTTTTTCATTTGATTTTACTTTATTAATTTCCCTGTCTCCCTGTGCATATCACAGATGGTGTCTGTTTATGACAGAAGTTCATAGAATAAGAGGCAGACACAGCTCTAACAAGTCTGTATCCCCCGAGGACCCGTGAGCAAACATTCTAACTAGACCGGTGCCCTTCCTAAGACAAGCTCAGGTGTCAACCATGAAAATGTTGCAGTGACGTGCCCCATCCTTCCTCACGCAGGAGGCGCTTGCTCTGGGGGGACATCCGCTCCCCATAATTATGCCTGCTTCAGGTCACTGATGGTCACATGAGCACAGGAGGGCACTAATAATCCAGATTGGGGAGCCCGAGACATGGGTAGCAGGAGCAGCCTGTGTGACCTGCGAGGACTTGTTATCACGAGTCAGTGCTTCCCACCATCTGGCCACTCTGACTTATGACGCATCTTTCATCATAATCCTGATTCCTGTGTTTATCTTTAGGAATAACATAATTTCACAAAGAATATTTTTGAGTGTCAGTGGCCACTTGAGAAAAGTTTTGAATTCATGTAAGAGGCACTTTGGAACAAAGAGGGAACAGAATGTCTAACATTCAATGGTCAGCATATTTTGGTATGAAAAAGCTTCAAAAAGAAATTTAGATTCAAACATTGTATTTTAAAGAGATTCCTCAACTGGAGCAGACATCCCATGGTCACTCTGCTCCTTCTTTCTTTTCTCCTCTGCCTCTCTCTTCTGCTCTCTCACCCCCTCCTAACTCTTCCCTCTCTCCCTGGTCTATCTGAATCATCTTAAA
>NW_007741767.1:5769-9869 GCF_000696425.1 Galeopterus variegatus | reverse complement strand
TCTAACATTCAATGGTCAGCATATTTTGGTATGAAAAAGCTTCAAAAAGAAATTTAGATTCAAACATTGTATTTTAAAGAGATTCCTCAACTGGAGCAGACATCCCATGGTCACTCTACTCCTTCTTTCTTTTCTCCTCTGCCTCTCTCTTCTGCTCTCTCACCCCCTCCTAACTCTTCCCTCTCTCCCTGGTCTATCTGAATCATCTTAAAGCTCAACGAGTTGACAGGGAGCCCTTAAAACTAGTAGACATTAATCTGTGGTCTCAGTCAAAATTAAGAGGCGTAGTCAAAGACTTCCCTAAGTCTAAAAAAGATAAAAAATGTATTGAGAACAGTTCAGGAGAGCTGCAACCCTGATTTCCAGACTCATCAAGCAGTCTGCGTGCTGACAGGCCCTTAAGATGCAAAACCTTGGGGGACAGGGCTCACTGGGATCGTGCTGCACATGACATCAAGTGTGGGGGCCCATGGAACAGGTGATTGGCTCAATAGGGCTGTCAGGATAGGACCAGTTTTCTTACAGGTTATACGAGACAGTGACAAACGTGTAAAGATTGCCTGAGGTCCTCAGTCCCATAAACAGGGTTGATGAAACCATGGGACAATTTGAAAACACATTGTTAAGCATCTTTCTACAACACTCAGGCATAGACTCTTATGCCAGTGTGGCCTCAGCCCAGACTTAACCTATTTATCAATTGTTCAAAACCTGAACTTAGAGATCTGATTGAACAACACGGTAAATAACTCTTTCGAATCAACTACAGCATCTGAAAGAATAGTTTGACGGCATAATAGATTATTAAAAATAAACTAAAACTCAGAATAAACTTTAAAGTCTCCAAATTAAACATTTACCTGCCCTATCCTATAGAAACAATCGCTTAAGCTCACAGAAGGAGGACTTCCCAGATGAGGGCTCTTGAAGGTAATGCAGGGGAAGGGGACATCGGAAAAACTACTGGATGTGAAAGATCAGAAACTGAAGTAGAAAAATGTCTAAACAGAGAGGAACAGGTGCCCTATCGCAGCTGTATAGCCTCTCCCTGAGGGACGCCCGGGTGGTGGCGTCTTCAGCAGTCCCCAAACACTTTCCATGCCTATGCCTCTAACATCCACTCTCGGACGTTTCTTCCTTCTGCGGCAGGTTTACCATATTATGGGGATTGGCAGAAGACTGGCACTCCTGAAGTTCTCTTTCCTGAAACCTGAGGACTCAGGTCATAGTTAATTTGAATATTAACTCATCAGTGTCCTCATATTTGAATCAAACCCAAATTGGATAATTCTAGAAGGAACTAGACTCCTCTGAGTGGAGAGTACCACTGACTGGCAGAAGCACTGGACCCAAAGCCATTGCCATCCTAACACTCATAGGACCCTTTAAACTAAAATTTATAGAGAGACTGAAGAGCAATAGAGATCGATAGAAACCTTGTCCTCTTTTTAAAAATCATTTTTAATTAACATGATAATTGTACGTATTTATGGGGTACAGAGTGATATTTCAACACGTGGATACCATGTGTAATTATCAAATCAGGAGAATTAGCATGTCTGTCACTTCAAACACATGTTTGTGTTGGGAACATTCAAAATCCTCTTTTCTAGCTATTTGAAAGTGCATAATAAATTATCGTTTAATGTGGTCACCCTACAGTGCTACAGAACACTAGAACTTTTTTATTCCTCCTGGCTAACTATAACTTTAAAAAAAAATTATTTATTAATCTTATTATGTTGTTGCATTCTAAGATGTTGTGGAGCAATTGGGGGAGAGGAGGAGAGGGGGAGGGGGAGGAAAATAGGGTGGGAGGAGTAGAAAGGAGACGGGGCTTGGTTGAGGCCTGTGGCAGCCCTACTATTCTGGCAGGGGAGACCAGGTGGGTTCTGGCAGCAGCTCAGTGGTCGATGCTGGGCTGGTTGCGGATGCCAAGGGGGCATGGCTGAGGCACTAGGCCCCCCAGTGCCCCAGCTAAGGGGCCCAGGGCACCTCCTGCAGCAGCTAGGTAGTCATTGCTGGGCTGGTTGCAGATGCCCATAGCTGGAGCACATTTGTGTTCTGATCCAAGCATATTCTAAATCAAAAATTCTGCTGAGCAGCCTTCAGTGTGTTTAAATTTTCGACTTTATTTCAGGAACTGAGAGATGTTTGGATGCCAAAACTGTCCCTTTGCTTAGCACATTGTGTTCATATGGAAGCTGACACTGTGTCATTTACAGCTGGGTGAATGCCACTGCTCGGAGGGAAACACTTCTGTGCTGACTTTAAACAGATGCTCTGCTGATTAAAGTGATTTCTTCAAATTGCAAAAAAAGAAAGAAAGAAAGAAAGATAGATAGAAAGAAATAGTGAGATCAGCAGGGAGCCCAATTAAAAATGTCATAGATTAAGGAACTTCTAGATACTTTGATGCTCCTAAAGCAGATACCGTTATAGAAGGTACAAGTGTACACAAAAGAGCATATTTAGATGCCAAAGGAAATGCTCTGGACGGCCACCATGCCGAGTGGGCAGTCCTTACAGCAACGCCTTCTCACACTATACAGAAATAAATTATTGGACAGGTTCAAAGAGTCTGTTATATATCAAAAACTGGCTCCAGAATCAGACAAAAACATACAGGTAATGATATGGCTACATACTACATGAAGATAATCTCTCCCGCTCTTACACTGGCCTTCTGGTGATGCTGTCAAACTTCAAAAATGGAACCTTGCAAACATTACACATAAAATTACCTGCCAAGGTACGGTGCACTTCATTCCAGTGGGGGACTTTACCAACATTGCTGAGTAGGTATCTGGTGCATATGTCGTCTGTCACCAGCATTATCCTGTAAAACCTGTGAAGGTAGGATGTCAGCAAAAGACCAGTCTTCAAGGTCTACTTGGACCTCTCCAAATGGACTCCAGTTACCATCATCACACCTAGAGAATTCCAGTGTTAGAGGAACCCACTTCACTTAAACTTCATTGTGAAGCTTTTAAAAATCCTACCACCCACTCAAAAACTCCATTTCTGATATTATCTTTTATCTTCAGGAGAATTCTAGAGGACAAACACTTTTAAAATTAGCAAAACTCTCAAGAGGATCTTGAACTTCTATGACCAAAGTTGCTGCTGTTGGCCTTAATAACCATGGATGCATTCCAAGTGGAGTTCATTGACTCTCCCTTCATGAGCTGGTGACTGGAAGCCCTATACATCTGGTAACATCATACCAGATCTTATATTTTATCTTGGTACAAATATATATGGCTAAATATTAAAAGGGGCTACTGCAGACTCAGTCTGACCACCTTACTGGTGACCTTTCCTCAGTATCTTCCTGACCAACCCATACATGACCTAAAACCCAGAGACCTAGTCTAGAAGAGACATCAGAGGAAGGCAACTCTTAGGTATCTGGTGCATATGTCATCTGTCACCAGCATTATCCTGTAAAACCTGTGAAGGTAGGATGTCAACAAGAGACCAGTCTTCAAGGTCTACTTGGACCTCTCCAAATGGACTTCAGTTACCATCATCACACCTAGAGAATTCCAGTGTTAGAGGAACCCACTTCACTTAAACTTCATTGTGAAGCTTTTAAAAATCCTACCACCCACTCAAAAACTCCATTTCCGATATTATCTTTTATCTTCAGGAGAATTCTAGAGGACAAACACTTTTAAAATTAGCAAAACTCTCAAGAGGATCTTGAGCTTCTATGACCAAAGTTGCTGCTACTTGAACTTCTATGACCAAAGTTGCTGCTGTTGGCCTTAATAACCATGGATGCATTCCAAGTGGAGTTCATTGACTCTCCCTTCATGAGCTGGTGACTGGAAGCCCTATACATCTGGTAACATCATACCAGATCTTATATTTTATCTTGGTACAAATATATATGGCTAAATATTAAAAGGGGCTTCTGCAGTCTCAGTCTGACCACCTTACTGGTGACCTTTCCTCGGTATCTTCCTGACCAACCCATACATGACCTAAAACCCAGAGACCTAGTCTAGAAGAGACATCAGAGGAAGGCAACTCCTGAAACTGACAAAAGGGCTCTACCAAGTCCTGTGGACCAACAGCACAACGGATGAATTAAC
>NW_007741767.1:0-5658 GCF_000696425.1 Galeopterus variegatus | reverse complement strand
CATACCAGATCTTATATTTTATCTTGGTACAAATATATATGGCTAAATATTAAAAGGGGCTACTGCAGACTCAGTCTGACCACCTTACTGGTGACCTTTCCTCAGTATCTTCCTGACCAACCCATACATGACCTAAAACCCAGAGACCTAGTCTAGAAGAGACATCAGAGGAAGGCAACTCTTGAAACTGACAAAAGGGCTCTACCAAGTCCTGTGGACCAACAGCACAACGGATGAATTAACAGATTACTTGGATTTGTATCTCCCAGTTAAGGAGAAACCAACGTTCCTTAGACCACTGGAAAGTCGTCCCAACTAAAGCCCTCCAGACCTTTAAGATCCCTCCAGATGTCTATAGCCTTCTGAAGGCACCTGCTGACCCTAAACACCTGGATTAAGCAGACATGGCGATGTGAAGTAGACACCTCCCATCTAGAACATCAGAACAAGACCTCAAGCGCCCAGAGCCTTTTACTGCCACGCCCCTCTTTGGATGCTTTTGTTCCTTATTGTCCTGGCTGTGGTCTTTCCTCCCTGCGGTTTTAAGGTACCGGCTTTCTAACAGATACGTGTTATCTCTTAACCATGAGACGCATGCCTCTGTCTTCAATCCTGCTATCTGCAGGCCTCCTTACTTCGCAGTGTGAGCACAGAACTTGACTAGACCTCACTTGTCATCTATCTGAGACAAACCGTTGAATCATCTGCTGGATTTGGACCCACTTGCATCTGGGCAGTAGTTACTTTCTTTTGGGCACCACACAATACCTTGTATTTTTTAAAAAGTCAGTGGCTTTCCTAGATAATTAGACCGAGCCACCTTGTGACACTTTATATGGCAAATACCACAATAGACCAGATAGCCAAAAGTCTAAATCCCCTCTCACATCACAATTAGGTGGAGAGACTTTTGTCTTTCATCAGAGGTAGCTTCCACAACACTTTCACAGAAATAAAACTTAGCGAGGAACCAAGAAGTCAGGGTACCTGTAGAAGATGCCTCATTTTTATTCGCCCTGAATGGAAGATTTGTAACTCACACACAAGGACACTCTCTTCTACCATGGACACAACTGCTGATCTTTCTTCTCTGACCGTCACTAGTTGAGAAGAAACCAAACAATGCGAAGTATGTGGGAAAGAGCTTTTCAGGCAGAAGAGACAGCCCACATGGGAGCCATAGCAGAAGGGTGGAGAATCTGAAAGGACATAGGCATGAGGAGAAAACGGCCTAAAATGAGGCTGGAAGTGAGGCAGTATGTTGCAGTCTTCAGATGAACATGTTTCTAAATTAATTAGGACAGTCTTGCATTTTCACTTCTGCTGCTAAGACAGGGACCAAGGAAATGCCTTTTCTTACATTGCTCAGACCCTCTCTTTTCTGTTCGGTTCTCTCCTTCCCCGCCCTCTACTTAAGGGAATTCACGTTTACTTATGTATCATTCAGTGTCTCCTGACTACACCTGTCTGCACCTTGTTTTCGGTTTCTCAGCTTTGGGGGTTCAGTTTTTTAAGTATAAGGGCACTTTCCTAGGTCAGTGAGAAAGGTCCTCGAGCAAGGTAAAGAACCTCTTTCCTTCCCCTGAGTGTCCTTCCCCCAAGCAAAGAGTTAAAAAGCAAGTGTTTAGGGAAGTCCTAAAGTTGCAGCGGCACCCGGTAGGTGACCCCTAACCTACATGCCACCGGCTCGCATACCCCATCATCTTAGCAAGGATGTTTTTACCTACATAATCTGAACTCAAGAACTCATGGAGCCTAGCCATCTGCCAGTAAAGGATTTCAGTTTAGTCAAAACATGGAAACATTGAGTTAATCAGCAAGGAAAGGGTGCCCTCGGTGAATGGGCAGGAAGGGTGTCAAGGGGCATAACAGCCTTACGTTCAGGTTCCATCGCATCATTGATCAAAGGCTGTGCTGTGAAATCTGTAAGTCGGGTGTGTTGGACAATGTCATGTAGGAAGCTGTGGCCTTACCTCTTACTGGGTTAAGAAATATATGAAAGGCTTCAAAGCCTAGTAAAGGGATTTAATTTTCTTTAGTTATATGGTTAAAAAGGGCAGTTGGGGGGAATTTGATGAGGAGATTTAGGAGTTACTTTTTCAGATCAAGGACTTTTTAGAATCACAGCTCTTTCCCAGTGGTTCACCAGCTGCTGAATTCTCACTCATGTAACAGTACATTTGAACACACTGAAATTTAACCTTCAGGAGGACAGAGGGAGAGAGAGAAAGAAAAANACCATGGACACAACTGCTGATCTTTCTTCTCTGACCGTCACTAGTTGAGAAGAAACCAAACGATGCGAAGTATGTGGGAAAGAGCTTTTCAGGCAGAAGAGACAGCCCACATGGGAGCCATAGCAGAGGGGTGGAGAATCTGAAAGGACATATGCATGAGGAGAAAACGGCCTAAAATGAGGCTGGAAGTGAGGCAGTATGTTGCAGTCTTCAGATGAACATGTTTCTAAATTAATTAGGACAGTCTTGCATTTTCACTTCTGCTGCTAAGACAGGGACCAAGGAAAAGCCTTTTCTTACATTGCTCAGACCCTCTCTTTTCTGTTCGGTTCTCTCCTCTCCTTCCCCACCCTCTACTTAAGGGAATTCACGTTTACTTATGTATCATTCAGTGTCTCCTGACTACACCTGTCTGCACCTTGTTTTTGGTTTCTCTGCTGTGGGGGTTCAGTTTTTTAAGTATAAGGGCACTTTCCTAGGTCAGTGAGAAAGGTCCTCGAGCAAGGTAAAGAACCTCTTTCCTTCCCCTGAGTGTCCTTCCCCCAAGCAAAGAGTTAAAAAGCAAGTGTTTAGGGAAGTCCTAAAGTTGCAGCGGCACCCGGTAGGTGACCCCTAACCTACATGCCACTGGCTCGCATACCCCATCATCTTAGCAAGGATGTTTTTACCTACGGCAAGGATGTTTTTGCCTACGTAATCTGAACTCAAGAACTCATGGAGCCTAGCCATCTGCCAGTAAAGGATTTCAGTTTAGTCAAAACATGGAAACATTGAGTTAATCAGCAAGGAAAGGGTGCCCTCGGTGAATGGGCAGGAAGGGTGTCAAGGGGCATAACAGCCTTACGTTCAGGTTCCATCGCATCATTGATCAAAGGCTGTGCTGTGAAATCTGTAAGTCGGGTGTGTTGGACGATGTCATGTAGGAAGCTGTGGCCTTACCTCTTACTGGGTTAAGAAATATATGAAAGGCTTCAAAGCCTAGTAAAGGGACTTCGTTTTCTTTAGTTATATGGTTAAAAAGGGCAGTTGGGGGGAATTTGATGAGGAGATTTAGGAGTGACTTTTTCAGATCAAGGACTTTTTAGAATCACAGCTCTTTCCCAGTGGTTCACCAGCTGCTGAATTCTCACTCATGTAACAATACATTTGAACACACTGAAATTTAACCTTCAGGAGGACAGAGGGAGAGAGAGAAAGAAAAACTACTGATTTCTCCAGGAAAGTACACTTAAACAGACTCAGACTCTGTACCAGTACAGAAACAATAACAATCCGTCCAGGAGCTGCGGCCCTGAAGCCACTGAACAAAGATAAAGACGCTTCTGCCTTGTGGGCACTTGGAACATCTCATTTGGCAGATGGAAGTCTCCTGCTGGGGGCTCCAGGAAAAGCCATAGCCTATGCCTAATTTGGAGAGCGAAGTCTTCATGGTTTAAGACAAGACATTCCATCATCTTCACAAGGTAGCTCTATATCCTCTCTTGTCATCAGACATCTCCCTTTATAATCTCCCTTTACGAAAGGGTCAGGAGCAGAGGCTTCCTTTGTGATTCTTGACCAAGAACCTTTACATCGCATCTGTTATCCACCCACTACTGGACAGGCGTGGACAGCCTCGTCAGCAGCCAAAGCCACTGACCAAAAATTATACTGTGGAGCATTCACATGACACATAAGGGAAATAAGCCTTCTCCTCTTTTTCTTTTCATACAGGAGGCTGATATATTCTGAAGACGATAGTTGTATCTAAAAGAAGAGTATAGCAAAGCAGGGAGAATATGAGTCCTGGGATATTACAGTTTGGGCTGGTCTCCTAAACCTTTCACTTGCTGTGTGAATCTGGTCTAATATTTTACTGTCTTACAAAAACAATCTGATTTCCTCAAGGAGATATTTTGTGTGGTATTTTTAGTCTTCTTCATTGGTAGTGTTGTTCCAAATTACATGGTCCTCCATCACCAAAATTGTAAGCTCCACATCTAATTCCAAAAAATATTAACAGGGGAACCATTGTGCAAACACACAAGTATTTTGACTTCTGAAAAAAAATAATATATCCATAATGAAGATGGCAGGAGCAGACAATTCACAAGTTTTCTACTTCGCTCTAATTTTATTTTATTTTAGAATTAAGTATCATTAATATTAGTCCCTTACAGAGTTGGAGATCTGTGTCCCATATGTATTGAGCTCTGGAGCTAAGTTAACTAGTTCAAATCAAGGGTTTTCCATTTACTAGCTGTATGACTTTAAGTGCATTGCTTACTCTCTCTAAGCTTTACTTTCCTTATATGTGAAATCAACATAGTAGTTCTACTCCATGGGGTTTTGATGGAGTTTAAGTGGGATAATACATGTAGATGATTGAGCCCAATATCTAGCACATAATAAGTTCTCAATTAGTATTAGCTGCTGGTATTAAAAGGAAGATAAAACAAGTGGCATCATTTTGAGGAAAACTATTATCCAAATCCAAGATTTTTCTCAGAAATTGTCAGGGGTCAGTTCGGTGCATAAATCTTTCCTTATTACTCCTTAGGAGTAATAAAGAGGAGACTTCCACTTCAATATACCATATTGAAACATACATTTATCTCTCCACTTTCACTCAAATAACATTTTTTTAAAGTTAAAAATCCACAAGGATAGAGAGGATGAGAGAAGATTAGCACCAGAGGAGAAACATAACAAAATGTTGAAAGACAAAAAGCAGGTGGGCAGGCACAAGCAATACAACAAAGAAAGCGAAAACCTGCCACCTAGAGAAGAAAAGCCAGAAAGCAGCAAGTGACATCATACCTCATAAAGTCTTAGAAATTAAAGCCATCAAGCAATTTTGAAAATAAAGAGGGGTATGCTAAAAACAGCAAAATTGGTTGAAGATATATGTAAAGGGCAGTACATTTACCAAAAGCACCTGCCCCAATTAGGCAGAAAATAAGAGATTTACTCTCTGGTGGGGAGGGAGGGGGGAGGTGAAGGACAGGAGCCATGGACCTCAGAAAACCAGGTAAAGAACAAGGCAGGGATGAGGTAAGGGGCTAAAAGCTGAAGCACTGAGTGAAAATTGAGTCCTACAGCCTATTTTCCCTACTAAGAACTTAAGATGTTGGTAGCAGTCTTATGACCCACAGACAGAAGACTGTAAAATCCTCGCAGAGAAATTGAAAGGGACAAAAGATTAACAGATTCTNAAAGAGTGCCCTCGGTGAATGGGCAGGAAGGGTGTCAAGGGACATAGCAGCCTTACGTTCAGGTTCCATCGCATCATTTATCAAAGGTTGTGCTGTGAAATCTGTAAGTGTTGGATGATGTAATGTAGGAAGCTGTGGCCTCACCTCTTACTGGGTTAAGAAATATATGAAAGGCTTCAAAGCCTAGTAAAGGGACTTCGTTTTCTTTAGTTATATGGTTAAAAAGG
>NW_007741766.1:21984-24029 GCF_000696425.1 Galeopterus variegatus | reverse complement strand
ATAGATTTAAGTACAGGTATAAATATAGATATACATACATACACATACAGATAGAGACAGAAACAGAGACTTTATTTCACAAGGGACATTCAGGGAAACTGAGAGACATGGAGGAGTGTTCAAGGTTCATATGTCTACTACAAAAGTGACTACTTCTCAGGGTCATGAGAACTACATCCTCAGTGTAGGGTCACCCAAGCCCGCCATGGTAGCTTTTACATCTTAGGATTTGTACTCTATGTCTAACAGTACCAGATTAGCACAGTGGCCAGCCCTTGATTATATACACCAATGAAGGGAAGAATTAGCTGGATACGTCTGCACAGCTGGCTGGGGCCCTCACCCTGTGCCCTGAGACATCTGGTCTGTCCAGGCAGCAGAGCCCTTGGCGCTCACTGTGAGGACAGCAGGATTCCTGTCTGACCAGCCTACGGGGAATCTGGCCAACGCTGGCTTCTCATGACTGCTCTGGTGAGCCGGTGTGGAAAAGAGCCCAGTATGAAAGCTGTCACTCAGCATTGCAGAGGTCTGTGCCTCTCAGTTGCCATGACGATGACAAGCATGACCTAGCACCTCCACCCTATGGTTCCTGGGTAAGGAGGGAAATCAGCTGGCAGGTGGTTGCTTTACTTGTGTAAAGTTGGAGACACCCTTCCATTTCATGAGGACGGTGTATAATTTGGAAATCAGTCTAAGATAATTGACTTAGGCTCTTTATCCTCAGTTTCCCATTATCCCTTTTCTTGTCTCTCTGCTTGTTTTGGGGTATTTTTCTTGGTGGCTGACTACTACGGGGATTGAACCCTGGACCTCGGTGTTATCAACCCCATGCTCTGAACAACTGAGCTAAGCAGCCAGCCTCTTTTCTTATTTTAGGTGCCCTCTTGTCCCCAGACCTAATAAGCTCATTTTGACATTCAGCTCCTTAGATATTTCACAACTCAGCCTTCATCCACTTGGTTTTCCCTTACTGGTTAAGTTCCATATTCTGAACATTTTTCTTCCCCCTTTTCCTCCTTGTTGTAGTGTCTAAGGCTTTCCTCAATGAAACGGCAGCTAGTTATGAATGACTACCCTGAGGTGATAATGATGGATAATTACGGCTTAGTAAATATCGACACCATTGTGGTTTGGTTTTTCAACAACTTTGTTGTGATATAACCTTTGTATTCTACTATTCATCTGTTATAAATGCATGTTTCTGGGATGTTTAGGATATTTACAGAGTTGTGCAGCCGTCACCACAATATATTTAGAACACGTCCATCACTGAGAAAAGAGAACACATGCTCTTTAGCGGTCACTGCCCAGTTCCCCTACCCACCCTTCCCCCAGCCTTTGCCATCTGCTTTCTGTCTGTATAGATTTGTCTTTCCTAGATGTCTCATATCAACGAAATCATACAATATTACATTGTATATATATTTCATTAAATTTTAATTGTGGTGTAATATATTTAACATATAATTTGCCATCTTAACGTGTACAGTTCACTGGCATTAAGTACATTCACACTGCTGTGCAAACATCACTACTATACATCCTCAGAACTCTTTTCTTCTTGCAAAACTAGAACATTTTACCAATTAAACAATAACTCCTCTTTCCCCCTACAATATATGCTTTTTAGTGACTGGGTTTTCTTTCCTCAAAATTCACCCTTGTTAGCATGTATCAGTACTTCTTTCCTTTTACGGCTGAATAATATTTCCCTGTATAGATATACATTGTCTATACATTCATGAGTTGGTGGACGTTTGGGTTTTGTCACCTTCTGGCTACTGCTAATAGTTGCTATGAACATTCGCATACTAGTTTTCACGTGGACAAATGTTTTCATTTCTCCACGTAGGAGTGGAATTTTTGAGTCGGATGGTAGTTTTATGTGAATATTTTGGGAAACTCACAGACAGTTTATCAAAGCAGCTGCACCGCTTTACCTTTCCATATAATACATGAGGGTTACAATGTCTCCACCTCCTTGTCAGCACTTGTTACTGTCTTTCACCTTTATTTTAGCCATTCTAATAAGTACGATGTGTTAA
>NW_007741766.1:19825-21635 GCF_000696425.1 Galeopterus variegatus | reverse complement strand
ACACTTTTAATATTGATGAAGTCTGATTTTTCCAGTTTTTCTATTGTCACTTGTGCTTTTATAGCTATATCTAAGAAATAATTGTCAAACTCAAGGTCACAATAAATACGAATATGTTTTCTTCAAATAGTTTTTTTTTTAATTTTTACAAAAATATTTAGTTCTATAATTTATTCTGGTCTGTAATTTACTTTAAGTTTGTGTTATGGTGTGAGGTAGGGGTTCAGCTTTATTGTTTTAAACGTGGATATCCAAGGCAGAGACCACATATATCTTATATGAGGAATTTGCCCCAGCACCTAGTGTGTTGACACTAAAACAGTACAGTAGTCACCCTATATATGTGGTTTGCTTTCTGCAGTTTTAGTCACCTGCAGTCAACCACAGTTCAAAAATATTAAGAAATTTTGAAAGAACGAGAGAGAGAGAGACCACATTCACATAACTTTTATTGAAGTATATTCGCTCCAGTTGTTCTATCATATCATTGTTGTTAATCTCTTACTGTGCCTAATTTATAAATTAAACTTTATCATAGGTATGTATGTATGGGGGGAAATATACAATATATATAAGGTTTGGAACTATCTGCAGTTTCAGGCATCTACTAAGGTTCTTGGAACATATCACCTATGGATAAGGGGGGAATCTCATAAACACGAAATACAGATTTTGAAAAAAGAGATGTTTTGTATCTATAGAGTCTGTAGTTCCAACTCCCAAATGCAGACTTCATGTTTCAGTTGTAACTAAAAGTCAAGATGAAGGTGGAAGAATCTAGGAATAAGGACTAAAATTGTATCTATCTCTGCTCTGTTTAGCATGCTACACAAACTACATTTTATTTTTCATCATTAAATCTCTCCAATCAGTTGAGAAGGTACCTATCAAAATACAAACTCTCAAGGATGCAAAAATACCTACTCACACGCTTGGCTTGAATGGAATCAAGACAAGAGCCAGCCTCTTCAGACAATATTGAGCATCTGCTGAGTTAATAATAATGCATTGTTAGAGTGGTCCTTCAACGAATTCTATCACAGCCAAGTGCACAACTCCAACACAGTTTAGACAGCACCAAGAAGGAGCCACAGTTGCACTGCACAGGCCACTTAGGAAATCACAAAGGATGCATAATTTATGTCTAGTTCAGAAAGGAAATGATCATAGAATTGGGCAGATGCAGAATGTCATGCAATCAGACCCTCCTTCCATGCCATTTATCATGTGACTATCCACATGCTTTTTACAGTAAATTGCTAAAACACGGTCTGACCTAGTATATCCAAGTGGAATTATCATTTAGTTACATTACTGCGAGAAGCCTATACATAGTTTTACAATTATGATCTTGATTTGAAAAATAAAAATAGAAAAGAATGACTTCCTTAGAGAAGCTGGCGTGAAGTGTATTATTATTCCATCTTTCAAATGAGACTGCACTTTTTATGCCAGCCTTCCTGTCTGGTAAGAATTCCCTTTTTGCACTAGATTCAACAACACTCTGGAAGTTCTTTCTCCACTGGAAGCCTACAGATGCATTACTTTATAAGGGAAAGTGCTTCACCCACAAGAGTCGTCGGAACTGCAATTTTGCCCAATCAAAATCTACTTAGCTCAGTGCCATAAATTCGGTTATTATGAACCACTGAAATAATTTTACTAAGAGGCAATTAATTATTTAGCAAAGTTTCTATGTTATTTGATGGCTACAAAACCTGGATTAACCAGCACTGAAGGGGTTGATTTGGCCAGCAAGGATATAGTCTAAGAGTTGCCACAAGTGATGTGTTTAATAAATTTTTTTTTT
>NW_007741766.1:16222-18967 GCF_000696425.1 Galeopterus variegatus | reverse complement strand
ACCAATGAAGTGCACATATAAAAACTCAAGTCCACCATTCAACTCTTCAATTACATGAAGCTACATTTGGAGCCAACCTAAATGCCCATCAGTGGATGACTAGATAAGGACAATGTGGTATATACAAGAGAGAATACAACTCAGCCTAGAAAAAGAATGAAATTCTGCCATTTGCAGCAATATGGATAAGCTTGGAGAAAATTATGTTAAGTGAAATAAGCCAGGCACAGAAAAAGAAATACTGCATGTCCTCACTTGTAATTGGGAGCTAAAAAATAAATGAGAAAGAAAGAAATGGAGAAAGAGAGGAAGGAAGGAAGGTAGGAAGGAAGGAAGGAAGGAAGGAAGGAAGGAAGGAAGGAAGGAAGGAAGGAAGGAAGGAAGGACCTCAATAATACATTGAACTTTCAGAAGGACAGAACAGAACTGAGGTTACTAGAGGGGGGAATCTGGTTAAAGGTCACAAAGAATGATTACGTTTCATAATGATGAGTATGCTAATTATCCTGACTTGATCATCACTTATTGTACACAGGTATTGATATTCAACACTGTACCTCACAATAATGTGTAATCAATTATGTTTCAATAAAAAAAGGAAGCAAAACCTACACCCATTTAACCACAAATCGTATATTCCCCTCTTGACATTTTTCTGTACACTTTTAAAACAACATATTTTGGACTCGGGAGTGCTCACTGCAAAGAGATTTTTCTTTGTTCTATTATTGCCAGTGACAGAAGGACCTTCATCAGGGATACTCGAACTTGCTTTAAAACAAACCATTTAGGTCCATACCTGATCATGCGGTTTGTTCTTTAATTATTCACCTACTGAGAGTTATGAAGAAAGAAAACGAGCAACTTCAACAAATCAACAAATAAAGGTAGAAAAATAATTGTATTGTCCTTTTATTCCATTTCTTCTGAAAAATATTTCACAGACTGCCCAAACTGGGCTTACCAGTTTTCTGAAATCCTATGGCCCAGTTTGAAATGGTCAATTCCAAATGCTAATTTTAAGTGCAATGTGTAAGGTTGAATATACTAATTACTCTGATTTGAGCATCACATGTTACACACAGGTACTGATATTCAATGCTGCACCCCACAGATGTGTGCAATCATTATGTTTCAATAATTTTTTTTAAAGAAAGGAAAATAGAGATTGCCCCCAAATTCAGCTGCACAGAACACAGGAATTAAGCTTCCTTCCTAGACAATCTGGGCATTGGCCACACTGGAAAAATAACAAGGACATATCTGATGTATCGGCTTTTCTGCTTCTGCTGATTTCTATTTCTGTTTAAATATTTGGGGCAGACATAGTTAGGTCAGTGTCCTGCCTTCTCTTTGTGGGATTCGCAGCTCCTAGACCAACACAGGAGCCTTCCTAAATGGAGCTCCTTAGCCTTTGCTCCTTCAACAGAAGCTCCTTTGTAAAACTTCTTCTCTGATTTTCTGAAAAATATTTTAAAAATTTAAAACAATAAAAATAATCTCTCTCTCTTTCTCTCTCTCTCTCTCTCCCCCTCCCTCTGTCCCCCTTTTCAGAGAAACCTAGTTCCCAGGAATTCCTTCCTCTTTTAAAAAAATCACTTTTCCTTTACAGTCACCTCCTGCTTCAAGCAATAATATGGTAAAATCTTGAGAAAAAAAGAAGCAAGAGAGAAAATAGGATCTTAAGTTTGGTTACTTTTGAGGAATCCCTTGCAGGATGAGATTCTCTACCTTGGCAATACTGACATTTGTTGTCAGATAATTCTCTGTGGTGGAGGCTGTCCCGTGCAGTGTGGGATTTTGAGCAGCACCCCTGGTCTCCACCCACTAGATACCAGTAGGACACGTCCTCACCCAACAACTAAAAAAGTTTTCAGGCATTGCCTTCTGGGAGGCAAAATTGGCATTGGTTGAGACCCTCACAAGGGTGCATGAGAAGTATTTACACAAAGAATATATAATTATTAGTATCTGCACAGCTATATCAAGATCGTCCCTTCCAATGTAAAATTTTTATTCTATCGCAACACTTTAATAAAATGACACTAATCTGCACTTTCAAACCGATTTACTCAAAAAGCTGTATTTTCTTTCCTTCATAGTTTTGAGACATCCAAGTGGCATGTTAACCATGAATGTTCAATTTACCTTTTTGGCTAGGAAAAAGTCCTAATTCTCTCTCTCTCTCTCAAGGATAACTGACTGGCTTATAACGTTCTGCAAAAAATCCCTACATCTTCTGTGCAGTACGCAGCTATGCTGAAAATTCTGGAATCCCTTTGCTGGTGTGTATGCGTGTGTAATTCTCTGACATCAACTGGATGCCCAACAATTCAATTCAACTCTGACACTAAGTACCTGGAGTTAGCACAGACCCCAAAGGTTAGGGAATCAGATCCACAAAATTGTCCCCCATTCAGATGCCAGTTGCAAATCCCAGGGACCACCTGTACTTCTGACTGACTGTCTATAAATTTGGGGGTTCCCACAAATCCCTTCTCTGGTTCAATAATTCTCTAGAAAAATACATAACCCGCAGAAGTTAGGGAAACACTTTACTTGACTATTACCGTTTTGTTATAGAGGATGCAACTCAGGAACTGCCAAATGGAAGAGATGCATATGGCAAGGTGCAGGCAGAGGCACAGGGCACAGAGCTTCCATGTCCTCTCTAGGCAAGCCACCCTTTCAGTACCCGCATGTGTTCATCAACCTGGAGGTTCCTCCAATCTCATTATTCAAGAG
>NW_007741766.1:5524-15645 GCF_000696425.1 Galeopterus variegatus | reverse complement strand
TTTAGGAGCTCTGCACCAGGTGACAAAGACTAGATGTGTTTTCTATTATACCCCAGTGACAGAGAGAAGCAATGAGCCAGTGCAGCCATGGAATCAGAGCCCTGGCTAAGAAAAACAGCTGAACTGGGAGAAGCATTCCACCTGTTGTCACGTAATATCTACCATTTCCTAACACCTCTTACAAATGATTATCCTCCTTGCACGAGCATCACCTACATTTATTGTCTTGGCCCTTCTGAATTAGAATAAATCCTCACCTTTGAAGAAGACCCACCATTCTTTGAAAAATTACATCCAGACTCAAAGGCTTTAATTAAGTAACATATTAAGTCATGTTGTTGTGCTTTCTCCAAACTTCCCTCACTTATATAATGGCCAGTTTTAAATGCATATTACAGGAACACAGTCTCCTCCTCAGGCGCATTATTATAATGTCGACCTAATTAACAGATAGAGGTTCTCTGAAAAATGCTTCATTTAATCAGAAATGAACATGGTATTTGCAAATCTGGGCTATGGTGGGTCAAAGGCATGTTTGGGGAGGCAAAGGAAGCCCAGGATTTTAGAGGTAAAAGGAGGAGTTGACAGAGGTTGTTTGAGAAAAAAAAAGAACATTTGTTACAGGGATTTACTGCAGGAATTGAAGGCAGTTCATCAGAGAAGACTGTCAGGAAAGTGTCATTCAGAGTCATATAATAAGATGCAGTTTGCAAAGTCCTTGGCAAAAGTTCTTGCTACAGGCATATGTGTGTAAGAGCCCTTCAGAGAGTCTTTGTGATAGTTCTTATCATAGGCATGTGTGCATGAAGTCCCCTCTTTTCTCAGCCTCCTGGCTCTGTTTTATTTGGGTTTGACACAAGTGACTCACTCCATCTTGATACTGACAACTTCACAATAAACAACCTATAACCTGACATACCATTTTTCACATAAAATAATAGAATTAAAAACCCAAAAACCTTAGTTAGGTGGAAACACTGTTCCAATTTGAAATGCATGAGATTAAAGCCACCAAAGGTCCTGTAAACAGAGAATTTGTATAGCTTCCAGGGGCTCAGTCATCCCAAGTAACTGTAATCAATGCTCAGATTTCTTTCTATTTACAAAGCTCTGGGGAAATAAATTTAGGGGAAACAGTCTTCTTCCTGGATCATTATCTTGTCTTTTCCCAAATGTATCTAAGCGTCAGCAATTCCATTCCCTGAAGCTGAATCTAACTATACAAGGGTACTTCAAAAAGTTGTAGAAAACAAGTGACAAATGCATGGAGTGACTGATACTTTAACTGCCCTCACCTGATTATTATACAACATATTACGTATCAAAACATCAGATCGTACCTCATATTACCAAGTGTCAATACAAATTTTGAAGAGGCCAAAAAAATTTTTGGAAAAACAGACTTGAAAGATCATATTAATCTTTCCATGAACTTTTTGAAGTACCCTCATGTGTTCCCCATTAACTGAAATAAATTCAGCAATTCAACTTGTGGATATATAGCTGAAAGAACTGAAAGCAAGATCTCTAAGAGATATTTGCACACCCGCACTCACTGCAAAATTATTCCCAATAGCCAAGAGATGGAAGCAACACAGATGTCCACCTACAGATGTATAGGTCAAGAAAATATGGTATATACATACAATGCAGTATTATTCAAACTTTAAAAAGAAGAAAATTCCATCACATGCTACAACATGGATGAGCCTGGAAGACATTATGCTAAGTTATATAAGTCAACCACAAAAAGACAAATATTGCATGACTTCACTCATATGAGATATGCAGAGTAGTCAAACTCATAAGAACAGAATAAAAAGTGGTGTTTACCAAGGGCTAAGAAGAGGGGTAATAGGAGATATGGTGTTTAGGGGGTATAAAGTTTCAGTTATGCAAGATGAAAAAATTTCACAGCTCTGTTGCACAGCTACTTAAATATACGTAACATTACTAAATTGTACACTTAAAATGGTTAAGATGGTAAATTTTATGTCATGTGCTTTTTTTTACAATGAAAAAAAAATAGAAATGCATTGAATTGCATAATTTAAACAGGTGAGCCTTACAGTACATATATCATATATCAATAAAGAAGTTAAAAACATGGATTCCAGAAAATTTTATGATGTACTTAAGAGACTCTCATGTTTTGCCTTTACATGTATAAGCATAATGCATATGTATGTATAGGTTTTGATGATTATTATTTCTCTTAAAAGACATTTAGCAATTGCTAATTTTAAATACACATCAGAATTATGAGCCTCATTTTCACGCATCTATTTAAAATTAAAACAAGCCATTGTCTGTCCCATGGCCCATCCCAGGGAGAGAAAACTTTTCCTCTATCTTCTTATGATCAGTAATTGAGGGCCTGCAAGTTAAATTGACGAAATCCCGATCAGCAAGGAGAAAAACAGATTTTTATTTACTCACATATGGGAATTCACAGAGAAATGTGACTCAAGGAGGTGGTTAGAATCTGGGGTTTATTCTAAAACCATTCTTAATAGGGGAGGGGAAGGGGAATCAGGGCACTTATTGGAAAACCAACTACTTTTAGGAAAGATAAATGGGTCTGCTTAGCGATCAAGACTTTGCATTTACTGGTGGCTTCTGTCCCCACCTGACCTTATCATAGCCATGACATGCAAACACTGTGCCTTTCTCTTGATACACACACGGTGGGGAACCAGACCAGGAGAGACCAGTTAGGGTGTTGAGTGGAGAGTCGAAGCATCACAGCCAGAGAAAGCAGCTCTGAACTGAATCTTGAAGGTTGAGCAGAGGGCAGTCAGCTAGAGAACTGGGGGGAGGGTTTCCACCTGCAGGAAGAGAGAAGCCAAACGAGGCAGGGCTCCTTCTACAGACTGTCAGCATTTGTCTGATTCCTGGGTATGTGCAGAGGTGACTCTGGGTTGGTAGGGATTTACAGAATTTGGAATTCCTTCTCAGGGCAATAAGGAGCCCATAAAGAATGACCCCACTTCTGAAAGAGAGAGAGGGTGTGTGCTAATTTTTGGTGTTCACCTAACTACATGCACTCTTTATTTTGGGGTGGGGAGTTTGACTGAATTTCTAATTATAGTTTGAATAATGTCTTTCGCCTTCACAGTTCATGATTGGTGATACCATGTAGATTTTCAAGATAGAACCAAACGTGGAAACTGCTACCAAGTTGCTTGATTGTAGGAGCTGTTATAGATGCCTCAGGACGTCACAGTTCATGATTGGTGATACCATGTAGATTTTCAAGATAGAACCAAACGTGGAAACTGCCACCAAGTTGCTTGATTGTAGGAGCTGTTATAGATGCCTCAGGACATTTTTAGTGCTACTAAGGTGAGCTATTGCTCTGCAAACACAGGAATCCACCCAATTGCATTAAAAAGAAGATGGAAACATGTATTATGTATTTATACTCTAGTACAGTGTATAATCTAGTGTATTCCTGACAGGCCGTGGTGAGGACTGAATGTTCACTTATGCTATGATGCATCTGATATTTGGGGGAAAAAATTCCACCAAACAGCTTCTGTCTTTGCGCATTTGAAAATGTGTTTCGCCTCCTTCCCCCACGTGTTTCCAGTGCTGGGCACTGAGAATACATTTATACCTGGCCTCACGCCTTTCTCTCACAATGTCAGGTGAGTCAGGATAAAAGCACCAATATTATTTCTGGGAGCAAAACTCTTAGAGACCAGGAGAGCTACCCAAACTTAACATTATACCCATATCCAAACTTAATGTATTCCCCATCAACTTTCCTTTCTCTGGGTCCCCAAAATGCTCTGCACACCCCAACATTGCATGATACACGGTCCAGTACAAAGGAGAGAAAATCAGAGTGGAAAGGTACAGCCAATGTGGATAAAACATCTCACAATCTGTACAGACTCTGCCTGGTGACTCCATCTGATAAACTAAGAGGGGGATGTGTCTTTCTTTCCAGTTGGAGACAGGACAGTTGTCTCAAAACATCAGACATGGCAGAGATAAGTTTTCAGAGGGAAAATTAATTCAAAGGGAAATGTGATCCAAGAGAAAAGCAGTTCAGAGAGGAAAAGAAAGTTAAAAAAATATGAGAAAGGGAGTGGAGCATTTTAACACTTTACCCTCTGGAAGATTTTTCCTCGATGCTGGGCAACTTTAGGTGGACGGGCACTGGCTTGAGCATCAGGGAAAAAAAAAAAGAAAATTTATGCCAATGGAAGATTTTTCCTCGATGCTGGGCAACTTTAGGTGGACGGGCACTGGCTTGAGCATCAGGCAAAAAAAAAAAAGAAAATTTATGCCAAATTACAATGTGCAGACAACAGCTCTAAATTCATCTCTGAGCAAATATGGAATTTGACCTTAATAAGTATTTATGCTGTGCCTTTTTCCATGACGAAGAACACAATTGTGTTTGAAATTCTTAAACTCACAAGAGGGTAAAGTGATTGCGTTCATAATCAGATTTAAAAATGAACATGTTTTAACAAGTTTGTTTAAGCAACGTCATTTGACGCATTGATTGAGGGAATCAAGCAGATTGGTTCCAAGGAAAATCTTTTAAAAATCACAAATTTTGCATCAGGTACATTGAGATGAATATTCAAATAGATTCTGAATCAGCTTCTCCAAATGAGATGGAGGGAAAGAGTTAATTATACTGAACTAAATCAAAATGGGACAGGAAAAAATTTGCAAGTCTCTAAGAATTATTTTTGCATTGCTATCTGTTACCTACAATTTATACAGTTGTCAGATAAAGTGAAAGACTAGAATCAGGTAACTCAGGAGTGTGCTCTGCCCAGAAAATGCATATTTTTTAAGCACAAACATTTTTTTTTTGGACCACTCTGTATCCCTTAAACAAAGCTCACTGGGAAACTCCTTGCTTTGCATCTGATTTGTGATAACCCCAACACTATTTTCATTCTACATGGTGTGTGACTCTGAGTTAAAGTACGTTATTTTTAGTAACTGACACAGGACATAAACTCATAAATGTGCATTATCTACTTCAAAAAGCAGCTTTTAAGGGCCCTATAAATGCTCGAGATAAGTTTTGAAGTCTTTGTTTGGGATTATCCTTAAAGCCCGCTACACATTACATTAGTTTGAACGAGCCCATTGGTAGCAAATTTATTTTCTTAATATTCTACTTTATTTTCTGGAGCAACTAAAAGCCATTTATGGCCAACTTAGGGGAGTAAGAGGAAGTCCGAAATGAATAATATTATTCTGAATTTAAAAGCAAGAACTTAGATAACATCGTGGCTGATCTTTTTTTCAGCCTGTGGTTTATGAATTAGTATCCAAAGGGAGATTTCCACAAACGAACCAACCACTGGCAATATAATTGGATGGACTCAAATCTCCTGCAGCAGTGGTTTTCAACTGGGGAGCATTTTGCCTCCTGGGGTCCCCTTGGCAGTGCCTGTAGACATTTCCAGTTGTTACAACTGGGGAGGGGTCGTCACGGCATCTGTTGGGTAGCTGTAATGCTGCTAAAAATCCTCTCACTTACAGGACATTGCACACAACAAAAATTATCCAGCCCCAAATTTCTGTCTTTTATAGGGCTTTTAAAACTTAGTGTTAAAATGTTTCGTAACGTCTGGAATGTGACTTGGCAAACTGTGGTAGGAAGAATACCTCACTCTCCCCCAGCCCCTAGGATGTACTGTCCTAATCCCTGGAACCTGGGAAAATGTCACCTTACCTGGCAAAAGGGACTTTGCAGATGTGATTAAAATTAATGACCTTAAGAAGGGAGATCTTCCTGGATTATCCAGGTAAGACCAGACAAATCACAAGAGCCCTTAAAAATAGACAAGGATGTCAGAGAAATACATCAGAAAAGAGGGGTTGGAGGGTATTGCTACAGTTTGAACTCATGCATCCCAACAAAATGTATATGTTGGACTAAACCCCAAGGTGATTGTGTTAAGAGGGGACCTTTGGGAGGTGATGAGTCATGAAGGCTCCACTCTCTTAAATAGATTGACAGTTGAAGGGAGCACTCTACCACTTTTTTCTTTTCTTTTCTATTTTTTTTCTTTCTTTTTCCCCCCCTTTCTATCTCATCTGCCATGTGAGGACACAACCTTTGTCTTTTTTGCCCCTCCTGCCATGTGAGGACACAGCAAAAAGTTGCTATCTTGGAAGCAGAGAGCAGCCCTTGCCGGACACTGCATCTGCCTCGCCTTGACCTTGGACTTCCAGCCTCCAAAGCTGTGAGCAATACATACCTGTTCCTTATAAATCACCCAGTCTTAGGTACTTTTTTATAGCAGCAAAAAATGGACTAAGACAGGGGGTCAGTGAGATTTGACATGGGAAAGAGACTCACATTGTCGGAGAATACATCCTGGAAAGACTGTTTAGGAATGCAGGTGGTCTCTAGGAGAAAAAACACAGCCCCTGGTTGGCAGACAGCCAAGGAAATGAGTACCCCAGTCTTACGACTGACGGCAAGGAACTGAATTTGGCAAACAATCTGTATGAGGTTTGCAATGGCCTGAATTATGTTTCTCCTCCTGGCCCCAATTCATAGGTTGGAACTCTAATCCCTCAATGTGACTGTATTCGGAGATAATGTCTTTGACAAAGTAATTAAGGTTAAATGGGCTTGTGAGGGTGGGGACTTGATCTACTAGGGTGGGTGCCTTATAATAAGAGGAAGAGACCCCAGAGGGTTCACTTTCTCCCCCCTCGATGTGAGGACACAGCACTGTCCACGGGCCAGAAAGAGGGCCCTCACCAGGAACCAGCCCTGCTGCACTTTGTTCTTGGACTTCCAGCCTCCATAACTATGAGAAATCAATGTCTGTTGCTTAAGCCACCCAGGCTATGGTATTTTGTTATGGCAGCCTGAGCTGACTAATACAAGCTAGGAAGCAGATTCATCCCCAGCGTCTCCAAGTAAGCTGCGTACTGTGGCAGAGTCCTTGATATCAGACTTGTGAGACCCTCAGCAGAGGAACCAAGGGAGGACACAAGTTCCCAGATCTAAAGCAACTCAAAATAGTCAATGTGTACCATCTTAAGCCTCCCAGTATGTAGTACTATGTTATAACATCAACAGGAAGCTAATAGGGTCTCCTCCTGAATGAGCTGTCTAGTTCTTGCTAGACAGCTGAAGAAGACACCCTAAAGAGTCTCAAAATTATCTGTGTCCCATGAGCAGTGATTCTCCAAGACAGAGGTGAGGAAGTGGCCCCGCCCAGAATCTGGGGCTGCTGCCCAGGTGAGAGCATGGGCTGTAGACACCCTTATCTGCAGGGGGTACGTTCCAAGACCTGCAGAGGATGCCTGAAACTGCAGTAGTACTGAATCTCATAGATACCATGTCTTTTTTCCTATGCATACATACTTATGATAAAGCTTAACTTATAAATCAGGCACAGTAAGAGATTAAGAATAAGGGATGGAAATCATCAAGTCGAAGGTATACCTGTTCCCCAATGTTCATTGCAGCACTCTNTGTTTCTCCTCCTGGCCCCAATTCATAGGTTGGAACTCTAATCCCTCAATGTGACTGTATTTGGAGATAATGTCTTTGACAAAGTAATTAAGGTTAAATGGGGTTGTGAGGGTGGGGACTTGATCTACTAGGGTGGGTGCCTTATAATAAGAGGAAGAGACCCCAGAGGGTTCACTTTCTCCCCCCTCGATGTGAGGACACAGCACTGTCCATGGGCCAGAAAGAGGGCCCTCACCAGGAACCAGCCCTGCTGCACTTTGTTCTTGGACTTCCAGCCTCCATAACTATGAGAAATCAATGTCTGTTGCTTAAGCCACCCAGGCTATGGTATTTTGTTATGGCAGCCTGAGCTGACTAATACAAGCTAGGAAGCAGATTCATCCCCAGCGTCTCCAAGTAAGCTGTGTACTGTGGCAGAGTCCTTGATATCAGACTTGTGAGACCCTCAGCAGAGGAACCAAGGGAGGACACAAGTTTCCAGATCTAAAGCAACTCAAAATAGTCAATGTGTAACATCTTAAGCCTCCCAGTATGTAGTACTATGTTATGACATCAACAGGAAACTAATAGGGTCTCCTCCTGAATGAGCTGTCTAGTTCTTGCTAGACAGCTGAAGAAGATACCCTAAAGAGTCTCAAAATTATCTGTGTCCCATGAGCAGTGATTCTCCAAGACAGAGGTGAGGAAGTGGCCCTGCCCAGAATCTGGGGCTGCTGCCCTGGTGAGAGCATGGGCTGTAGACACCCTTTTCTGCAGGGGGCACGTTCCAAGACCTGCAGAGGATGCCTGAAACTGCAGTAGTACTGAATCTCATAGATACCATGTCTTTTTTCCTATGAATACATACTTATGATAAAGCTTAACTTATAAATCAGGCACAGTAAGAGATTAAGAATAATTAATAATAAAACAGAACATTTGTAACAGTATACTGTAATAAAAATTATGTGAATATGGTCTTTCCCTCTCTCTCTCTCAAAATAATTTATTGCATTACACTCACCTATTTCCGAAGCACATTTGATCACTGGTAACGGACACTGAAAATTGAAACCACAGATAAGAGGAAACTACCGTATTCTCTTTTCATGAGATACGGTACAAGGTGCCTCCTGTCAGGACCTCTCTCTTGTAACAGCCTCTCGTTCTGCCGCGCCTTCAGCAACCAGTTCCTGCATAGCTACACGCAGGTGCACACGGGTGCACCTTGCAAGTGTACATTACACTCCTCCTGTGTCTGTGCACTGTAGCTATTTCATGGAGACCTCAGGAAACTTTCCAGAGCTCTGTCATGGACAGGAAGAGATTTGAAGTGGACGTCTGACTCCAGCGGGGAGAAATGGATTGATACATGAGTCCGCCTTTTCCTTCCGATCCATTCCTTAGAGACTGCCCTGAGACATCTAACACCTGACTTTTCAGGAAGTCACCCTTATCTTTTGCATTCTAGTCCACAGTGTATTAGAGTTTGTGCTGACAATGTTAAACTGTGCCCAAACGCTGTGATCCTGAAAAACAGCATAGGTTAAAGAATTCTCCCACACTGTGTGTTCTGGAAATCAGCTTAATGCTGTAAGGACCAAGGGAAACTTTCCTGTTTACCTCTGAAGGTTCACTAAAAATCACTGACAAATTCAGATTACTACAAACAAGAAGCAGAACAAATATTACTTTAACATGCATAGCATGTTCCTCTTCATGGGAAAGAAGCAAGGAGGTATAAGAGTAAATAATTTTTAAGGGGATGGAATTGTCTTGGAGAACATACAATGGCCCAGGACATAGTCTATGTGGCCACAGGCCAGACAGTGGCTGATAAATGATTCTCTTTGAAATACTGAATGGGACCGGAATAGAAGACAATGGTCTGTGACAAAAGTCAGCCCACGTGTGATATGAGGTAAGTTAACGAAAATTCAGGAAAGGACTAAAGGTAACAGTCTTCTTTTTTGGCAGGTCTGGACTTTAGACAGATAAGGGAACAGCTGTATCCGGGGCTTTGGAGAGTGGCAGAGGATTGAGGGACAGGAGGGGGGTGTCAGAGAGACATGTAGGCTGTTTATGTATTCCAATGTGTCAAAGAGCTATATTTTGGAGTAAAAGCCTCTGAGCCCCAATAGTGCAAAGAACCCCCACCCCATATGACTTAGTAATGATGCTCCCTTTGTCTACCTAGGGCAAGGCCAGACCCAGACCCTCCAAGTTCCTCGTAATTGAGGAGCTGAATGGCTTTTCTTCACTAATCAATTGGAATAAAATGCTTGTGAACCAACCTTCTGTTCAACTTCTCACCTTCCCCCCAGGACCCTGGACTTTGCCCTTCAGCCTAAGCCACCAAATGCCCCTCTTAGGAATCGGCTGACCTTTGAGTGATCCATTGTCCTGTAATATCCCCCTTCATCCGCCTCCCCACACCTGGTTTTTTCTAGCCTCGTTTACTCCTGCTTGCCGAAGAAATACCCTTTCTGCCTAACCCTTCAGATCCTTTCAGACGTATGGTCAGAGCATTTTCCCTATTGCAATAGTCCACATGTCCCTATGAAAGTAATAGAGGAATATTTTTCCCTACCTTTGCATAATCCGTTCCAATATATGGTCTCTCCTTACTAAGTCCAAATTTTTCAATTGACGCTATTACTAAAAA
>NW_007741766.1:2271-4182 GCF_000696425.1 Galeopterus variegatus | reverse complement strand
CCAAGTGTGGTTCCTGGACCAAAAGCATCAGAATTACCTGGGATCTTGTTAGAAATGCACGTCCTTGGATCCCACCTCAGACCTGCTAAAGCAGAAACTGTCTGGGAGAGAGGAAGGGGATCGGTGTTTTAATAAACCCTCTGGGGGATTCTGGTGACCGGGCAAATCTGAGAACTCTTGGACTAAATCAACTACACTGACTTGGATACTTTTGAAACTTATCGACCAGTAACAATTCCCAAAAAAGTAAAAGAGTGGAGACTGCTAAGTAATCACTGTAACTCATACCATAAAGGATGTGTAGGGCAAACTTTGTGTTTCCACAGGAAACTATCCATTGATTCGACAGAGCATGTGCTTTGCCTCACCTTTGAGTTACGATAACCAAAAGAATCGGCCCCGACCAGCTCAGCTAAACTGTAATGCCTCTGGAAATCTGGGATACATCAGGAATCGCGTCCACCTGTCTTGGAGAACATTATCATAAGACCATTTTACTTACAAGCAGCCATAACGGCAGCAGAAAGACATAAAATAACCTAGAATACTTATTACCCGTACTCTAGATCCCTGCGTGTAGGATGTAACCTACCAAGAATCCCAAATCTATGTGTCATGTATTACCAATCGAAAAACCGATGAAGTAATTAGGCAGGGCTGTCTTTCTGTCTTTCTCCTTTGACCCTCTCCTTTCTTAAGATTATAAAATGCTAAACTCTGCTGACCTTCTTTGGAACAAATTTTCGGGGCTACCTGATCTATGTGTCTCCCCAGTTGCAACAGTCATATTGGCTCAATAAGTCTTTGCTATATGTATTTGATGTCAGTTTCTTTTTCAGGTCAACAATTATTTTCAGCTCTGGAAGTTAGACATAATGAAGAGTAATCCAAAATAATTCTTGTCTCTAGTCATGCAAATTCTGTCCCTCAGAAGTTCAAAAGACTTCCATCTCCAATAAAAATGGAAGTCTGTTTTGACTCTGCTTATACATTCGTATCAATATTTTTTAACCTACAATGTGATATGATACGACAGTTGTAAAACTTTATAGGCAATTGTGTCACCAATAACAAGTTAAACAATATCATTAATACTTGTTCATTTTATACCCATCTGGGAGTCATGATTTTCCTTTTCCTTTGAAAATTATCCTTTAAAAGAAAATTTTTTATAGAATGAACTTATTTTTAGAAAGAAAACAAAACAACTTTCCCAAGAAAGAATTATTGACAAACTTACACCTGCCTAGTTCCCCCTAGACATGTATTTCAAATTTTCACTGAGAAAACAATTACAAGATAAAACTCTATTTTATGATGCTGCACTCTTGGTAGCAGAAGTTTGTCAGTTTCCTGACCTTTTTTTGTTTCCTTTTGATGCAAACTCAAAATGGAGCTTGGATGTCAAGCTTGTTATAAATCTTCTTAAAAATTGATAATGCTTGTCAGCAAAACAGGTTTTGTTTTGTTCTTGACTCTCAGTCCTGCCTCACTCTAATGAGGATATTCTGAGAAATCAGACCTCTGGCTACCTGGCCTTTTTCCTATCTTCCCTTTAAAGAACCCAGCAAGAAATTTGGCAATGGCTGGCCAGTTGCAATAAGGGAGTGGGTTTGTGGATGGAGGGAGACCATGGCCATTTAAATGGGACCATTTGGGAACTGATCAGAAGGAGATGTCAGAACCTATAGAGAAGATCTCAGCAGTTGGCACCAGCCTATTTAAGGGCATGTGGGAGCCATTGCTTTGGATTCCTAAAGATTACTGGGGGAAGAGCTAAGAATTTAAGGACTCTTCTGCTCCCTTCCTTTCTACTCTTTCCATCATTACTCTAGATGCTTTTTTCTTTTCTTTTCTTTTCTTTTTCTTTTTCTTTCTTTCTTTTTTTTTTTTTTTTTTTTTTTTGGGTGG
>NW_007741766.1:0-1156 GCF_000696425.1 Galeopterus variegatus | reverse complement strand
TTCTAGACCTTCTCTTAAAAAGCTCACTGAATTGGTGAGGTCCACCCAGAATAACTCAAAGTTAACTGATTAGGAATCTTAATCACATGTACAAAATGACATCTACAAAACATTTGCTGAATAACAGAACCTAATCACTGGAGTGACATCCATTGTAGTCAAAGGCCGTGACTATCCTCAAAGGCAGGGATTATCCAGGGCGTGCAGACCATGGGGTAGGGATCTTGGGGGCTTTCTTATAATTCTGCCTCTCACATTCAGCATAAAATCAGATATTCTCTTATACATTCTGTACAATACTATATAATATGACTGAGCAATGCAGTTTTGTCTATGACTTGAGCAATGTCAATTTGATATTAAAGGTCGTCTTTCTTTTGACTTTCTCTCAAATGATTAATTAAGCTCTAATGAGAGACTGGGCTGGTGTTTGAGAAATGAGGTTACTGAAGAACTGTGTTTCTCAGTTACTTTTTAAAAGAACTTCTGCTAGTAGGTGGTTTAATTTAGATGCAGTAGAGTTAACTCAGGCATGTAGATTCAGGAGAGAGCTACCACATAAGGCTCAGGGATGGATGTTTGTACTTGTTCAAAACAGAAGAGAGGAGCTGTTCAGATTTACTGCTGACTCTTAACCATGCATGTAGGATGCTAAGTGAAGCTCTTAGGTACTCGGTCAGACTCATGACTCAGGCATGGAAACCAGTAGTACAGATTGTGGAATTTGAGATCTGAGAAGGACCACACAATTTCTACTCAAATACCTTCATTTCTAAGAAGAACTCAGGGCCATGACTTTGAGGGGATTGCCAAGATCAGAGAGGGAGTGGATTCAGAGACAGAACAAGAACCCAGGTCTCAGAATCTCTGTGCACTCCGATCTGCTTCTGTTCACTGTCGTTTATGGATAATTAACCCCCATACACTGTCGAGGTCTAGACAGCCAGGAAGTGTTAAGTAACAATGTTGGAAAGTGAAGAGGAAACATGAAGTCAGCCTGCTCTAACATCAGTGCCAGGTACATCCAATCCTTCACCTGTGTTCAGCTTCAGGTGAGCTTTGAACCTAATTCCAACCCAGTAGTGTTTCAGCACGTCCTGGTAGCCCAAATCCCTGCCCTGCCCCCCACCATCTCATACACCAGGTGAATGCCTAA
>NW_007741765.1:23519-24038 GCF_000696425.1 Galeopterus variegatus | reverse complement strand
TCCTGTGGGGACCAGTACTTGAGCTCTGTGGTTGAACTAAATTGCTGCTTTGCTGCTGATTACCTGGGTAAGGCTTTTGTGCAGGTCAGGTTTTAATGGTTGACTTTATAGGTACTTCTGGCTCTTGTGAGATCCAGTGCACTTAGGTTGTGTAGAAACTCTGATCTGTGCCAGAGTCTTCAGCAAACTGCACCCCCTGCAGTTCTATATTCCAAACCAGTCTCCACTGACTACATTGATTGGGGGGGCAGATCAGCTGTCCCTGCTATGCCCCAGTGTTCCCTGGTGGGCCTGTCTCCCCTACCACCTGCACTCCAAATACTTCCCATGGGGTGGGCCATGCACCAATCCCTTGTGATGACTCACTGGCCACTGAGTGGGTCCTTTTTTTCAGTTGTTGTGACTTCTCATTCCTATGTGGTTCCATGGGAACCCTGTTAGTAGTCTTGCTGGCCTGGGGGCCACTGAGGCCCTCTTCTCCCCTGCAGCCTCCAAGCAACTTCATCCAAAGGGCACAGC
>NW_007741765.1:20334-22143 GCF_000696425.1 Galeopterus variegatus | reverse complement strand
CTGGTGACCATCTATTCTGCCATCTTGATCAGAAGGCTGCATCAGATATTGTGGTTACTGGTTACAAATGTCTCATGGTGTGTCATATTGCGAATTGTCTGTCCAACTTCTTATTTGCTGAACCTAGATTTTGTTAAGGAAGACCATGTTCCCTAGGAGCACTCATGAGATACATCTGGCCATTGAGATAAGAGTGGAAGTCCCCGGGTGGGGCTTTTGTGGAAGCTTGCTAAAAGGGAAGAAACGTCTGCCCTTTCCCTGCCTTTCTTGCTGACCCTTTCTTCTTTTTGCTTAGAAGGCAGTCTGATGTTACTGGATACCTTTTTATGATATAAAAAAATAAAATTTTTTTTAAAAAGAAGGCAGTCTGGCAGCCATCTTGCAACCATGAGGTGACTGTGAGAATGAAGACCACATGTTATCAGTGGAGAACAGAATGATAGATGGAGCTTGGCTCATTGATGATGTGCTGGACTTTCTAAACCTGCCTGGACTGCCTAAATCTGGATTTTTTGCATGAGAGAAATAAACTCACATTTGATTAAATTATTGTGGTCAGATTTCTGGTGCATTGTAGCCAAAGCAATTCCTAATTCATACTCTTAATTCATCAAAGATGGACATTATTTTCTGTCTTTGTTTAAAGATCACTTTTGAGCTGACAGGGTTGAAAGTCCATTGACATTTCCATCTGGTTTTGGATCTCACAAAAGTCTAGACTTTGAGTTCCATTTGTTTCCCCCTGAGCATCTCCCATCCTTGGCTCTCTTTACTTCTCTTCCTCACTAAGCCTTGACTTCCATGGTCAATCACTGGAAAATCTCTTTTACCGTGCTATCAATTTCCATGCACCCTTCTCCTGCTTGACCCATTGCACAAATACTCAACCATTTTCCGGTCCTATGGCCAAGAGACTGAGAGCACTGTTAGAAAAAAGAAAAGAACTGTAGGAATTGGGGTCACTTCCAATTTATGGTCTTCAGCCTCAGCTGCACCATATTTATCCTTATGTGCAGTTGCCTTATCTAGTCCCTGAAGTCCCTCGGTAACTATCACTGCTTTCATCAAATTCCTCTGTCTTCTCTCCTAGATTGAATCTCTCTACAAGCCTATAGAAAGCATACAACTTTGTACTTTCAAATGTTGTTATTGAACTGAACTCAGGTCTGGCTGCCCCCTTGAGAAGGAAAGGAGAGATAGAAAGCATACAACTTTGTACTTTCAAATGTTGTTATTGAACTGAACTCAGGTCTGGCTGTCCCCTTGAGAAGGAAAGGAGAGAAGAAAAAGACTCAGAAGTCGAAGGGTTGGTGTTAGAAAAGCAGATGTATCCAGCTGAAGGAGATGGTGGGCCATCCCATGTCAAAGACTTAGATTCACTGAGGGGTTTTTAAAGGATGTGTGAAGGGAATAGAATGTGGGAGGCGAAAAGCAGGAGAGAAGGAGACGTGCACAACAAGGGCTGAGGGGTCCGTGTCTGAGTCAGGTACAAGGTCTCACTAAGGCCTCATCTGGTTTCTGTTCTCATCTTGTCTGTTTTCTCAGGACCCTGCAAGATTTTGATTTGCTCTGGAGTAGAATGAACTTTTCTGTGAAGTCTTTTTGCATAGTCTTGTTTCACAGTTCTGGCTGACTTGGCTGGTGCCCAAGGTCAGCTTCCCGTCATGCAGCCTTGATCACTTCTCCAAACTCTGCAAGTCTCAAAAAAAGAACTGTTAGTTTTGCAAAGCACTGATTAGCTTCTCAGCCTTGTTCTCCTATATAGCAAGCAAGATAAGAAAGTCAGGGGATGGGAAGAAAGAGTGGAGA
>NW_007741765.1:16070-19404 GCF_000696425.1 Galeopterus variegatus | reverse complement strand
GTTTAATTTCTCCGAGTCTCTTTTATTTACCCATAAAATGTAGACTATACCTCTTTCATGGAATTATTATTAGTAGTCAATGGGTTTTACATGTAGTGTAAAAACGTAATGCTAATTATTCTCATCTGCTCCAGGACCTTGATCCAACAGTTATCCCCTTTATATCAGGACCTTGTCCCCTAATTGCCTTCTACCCATCAATATAAAAGCACCAACTTTTTTTCTATTCCATCTATTCTGGGTCCCTGGCTATTTTCACTTTAGCTCCCACCACACCATTCAAATGGTGCTCACCAAAGACCATAGATCCTCTATGTTGAATTTGACAGCTCTGCCCTCACATCTCTGCCAAGGCTGGGCATCTCTCCATCATGATCCTCCTGCCTCTCTTTGCTGGCTGGATTCTTACGGTGCCTCCTTCCCAGTGACATTCTTGCGCCTGTGCTCTAGTTTCAGGGAAGTTGGTGAAGGGCTTCTACCTTAAGGAGTAGCATGCATAAGGGGGAAAATTCCCCAAAGGTAGGAACAGAGCTCAAAAAGTGTTAAGTGACCAAAAAGCATGACAAGCATTCATGCCCACTTTTATTATATTTTTCCATAGGCAGAAATCCAGGAGACTAAAATTTAATGCACCACTTAATGCATTTGATTTGCATGTGCGTACACACACATCTTGGGATCAGAGAAGCACCATATCCTAATTTGCCACCAAAGTTCTTCATGTAATGAATACTTTACAAAAATCCAATTCTGGGAAGTAAAAATTTTACTGTGTTCATGGCTCTGAACATGTATGTTAAATTAGTCACTGAGTATTA
Source organism: Galeopterus variegatus (assembly GCF_000696425.1). NCBI lineage: Eukaryota > Metazoa > Chordata > Mammalia > Dermoptera > Cynocephalidae > Galeopterus > Galeopterus variegatus. The sequence goes on along the minus strand of NW_007741765.1, from coordinate 18,586 downwards.
ATTTAATGTGCAGCTAAGTGGAAAGTTTGGTTGTGTTGGTCTAAAAAAGAAACTGAGGCCACACACATATAGCAAGGAGTTTATTTAAGTGCATATAAGGAACTGCAGTCCTAAAAGACACACAGCCAAGCTGCCTTGGAATGTGTTTTGAAGGAGATCAGCAGAATTCAGCATATTATATTCACACAAAGGGGAACAATCAAAGGGGAAAGTAGAGGACATTTCCCCCTAATCATTACATAAGTTTTTCTATTGGCTGTACATGATGTACAGATTTGGGATTGTTACTCGATAACATCCTACATGCAGGGATCTAGGGAAAGGTTCTGAAAAGCATTCTAGGTTATTTTATTACTTCTTCTGATGCCAGCATGCCTGCTCCTAAGTGAAAATGGTCTTACGGTAACATTTTCTAGGACATGAGACATGACTACTACTTATCCTGGATTTCCCAAGGCACTATATAACTTAGCTGACCTAGTCAGAGCAGATTTTTTTTAGTTGTCAGTTGAATAAGCTGTGTCTTAAAGAGTTTTTGTGTATGTTTGTGTGTGTGTGTGTGGTGAGGGGTAGTGTGCAGTGGTTGGACAGGTCAGTTTTCCTGTGTGTTTGTTTTTCAAAGTGAAAGAAAGTGAGCCGAGATGCCGGGTACTGATCAAGCTTCAGTAAAGGAAAAGAATCTGCTGGGTTGCACCCAAAGTGGGCAGCAGCCCATGGCTGCCCTCAAAATGGAGGACAGCACCAGGTGTGTGGGTGGTAGAGCTTTTATAGGGTGCCAAGGGCTGGCTGATACCATCAAGGAGGGTCATTATGCTAATGTGGATCTGGGTGGAGAAATGCATCCTTGCTGAAGCAAAAGGGGTTTCTGTTTAAGTCAGGAGACTTCTCGTAAAGGGAAGGGGCAGGGGCTTGGTGCTGGAGTGGAAGATGAAGCCGGTGGCTATTTTGTGCTTATTGTGTGCACCATGGCACTGGTCACATCCAAAATCCATCATTCCTGCCTTGTAAGTATAAGGGAAAAGGGGCAAAGGTCTCATTCTTCTTAAGCTACTTCCTGCTGGAGATGGGCGAAGATATGAAAAAAATACAAGATTTATGTTGGCGGGTAAAACAATTAGGTGGTGGCGTATTGGATTCATGTGGGGAGGCTGCATTCCTCCAGGGAAGGGTTGCTGATTCTTAGGGGCTGATATCCTCCTCACAGGAACAATTCAGCAACCTTTTGGTTCGTGAAAGCCTGCATACATTCCTGCAAGAAATTAGAGAAACACCAAAAGAGACAGGGGCCAAAAAGTAGCATGAGGCCCAGCACAGTTAGGGGTCCAAGTAGGGGCATAAGCCAGGGTATCCAAGGGTTCAGTGACTGGGGCCACCCCCCAGGTGTGTTTGTGTTTTGTAACTGTGGGTTGAGGACTGGGCCACATCCTTTCTGGCAAGTGGAACAGTCAATCCCCCCAGTGACGTGGCTGTTTGCAGTGAAAACAGGGTCTGGGAGGGGCCCTGGGGTTAGAACAGGCCCATGCCCAATGGCCTGGCTGACCACATTTGAAGCAGTTCCCGGTTGGCTTGCCTCTTGAAGCAGCCAGCTTTGGAGTATGTGAGCCACAGATGGCATTAGCCAGGTGCTGGCGTTTGGCCTGATCTCTTTTATAGTTTTTTTGGAATATCATGGGCTGATTGGGTAATGAAATGAGAGTGCAAGAGGGCCATGCCTGCTGGGGAGTTTGGGTCTGTACATGTGTATTTATGTAAAGTTTCAGAGAGCAGGTTAGGAACTCACTGGGATTTTTGGTGGATCTCTGTGTGATTTCTTTTTTTTTTTTATTTTTGTTAAATTTTTATTTTGTCAATATACACTGTATATGATTATTANGGGTGGTAGAGCTTATACAGGGTGTCAAGGGCTGGCTGATATAATCAAGGAGGGGCATTATCCTAATGTGGATCAGGGTGGAGAACTGCATCCTTGAAGAAGGAAAAGGGGTTTCTGTTTAAGTCAGGAGGCTTCTCGTAAAGGGTAGGGCTTGGTGCTGGAGTAGAAGACGAGGCCAGTGGCTATTTTGTGCTTATTGTGTGCACAATGGTGCCAGTCATGTCCAAAATCCATCACAAAGGTTAGTCCTTCTAACACCGTTTCTAAATCACCTGGGGTTCTTGTTAAAATCCTAGGCTGATCTCTGACTTAATGAATCAATGTCTAGGGAAAAGTCTGAAATATATATTTTAACAAGCTCCTTATGTGATTTCTTATACCCACTGAAGCTAGAGAACTACTGCTTTATATGGGAAATACAGATACCTTAAGGATATATTAATTTAGAAACTTAAAGTTAATTAATTAATTAATACAGCAGGGTGCAGTTTGCATTTGTATTATTTATTCTCTGTTCATTTAGAGTAACATCTGACACATACATTCTAGTCCACAAGTTCTGAAATGAAAGTGTTTTACTTTTATCAGTGCATTTGAATTTCATATGCCTAACATTTTCTAGCAGTTATTAGTGCTCATTTTT
>NW_007741765.1:13779-15064 GCF_000696425.1 Galeopterus variegatus | reverse complement strand
TCAGAAAAATCTAGAGGGCTTGTGGAGTCTGCAAGGCCTCTGACTCAGTCAGCCTGGGATGCGAACAGGGCCCTGCACTTCAGGTACTCACCCAGTGCATGCTGGTGTGGGCACAACCCTTCAGCTCTGCCTGGATGGTCCCAGCTCTTCAAGTTGTGATTATTCTTCTACCATAATCATGATGGCGATAATCTGAGTAAGAAATATTGTAACAAATTAGTCTCAGGTTCATGAAAAATGCAGAGAAATTGGGGTAAAGTGTTGCATCCAGGTGGGCAGAAATTCCAGACTGTGCAGTTGTGTCAGTTGAGCCTGTGGAGATGCTGCAGCAACCCATGGAAAAGAGGATGAAGTCCCCTCTCCCACCTCCTGGCTGCTCACCGTCATTTCTCACCTCCGGACTGTGCTTGCTGAGGGTAGTGAAACTGAGCCAATTTTTACACAGGGCCTTAGAGCTTAATACTTGTGCTTAGTCCTGACAACAGCCCTGTGAGGAAGCCATTATTATTATCAGCCCCATTTAAAGAAACTGAATGTCAAAGTGATTGGCTTGCCCAAGATCACAGAGTGAAGATGTTCCATCATGTCACACTCAGTCAGCCTGTCTCTAGAGAGGGTCTCTGAAGCTGGAGAACCTTCGTCCAATAGGCTGGGCTGTCCTCAAGATGCATCAGCACAGTTTCAGGAGGGCAGAGTTCGCCCCACCCCTAACTCCTTGAATCTTCCCAAGAGGACAGGCAAACGGCTCTGGGAGCTGTCCAGCCCAGGAGTCCACACTTGGTGAGGCGCAGTCCTGAGGCTGACGGAACCTCTGAGGCTCTGTGCAGACAGAGAGGAGACTCAGAGCTCCTCACAGTGACCTTGGGAGTGGGCCAGAGAGGGCTGACTCTGAAGCTCAGGATGATTAAATTTCAGGTCTTCTTTTCTGGGAGATCTCAGCAATGTGTTCATGTGCCAGTATCTCACTTTATGCTTGTAATTCTGTATATGTTTTCCTTGAAGGGGTTGCCCCAAATTGTCTCAATACCAGGCCCCATAGCCTGAATTTGCCCCTGGGTAAGCTCTGCAGACCTCATAGACAGCCTTGAAAGCAGAAATCCAAACAGTTCTCCAGGTCCCCAGCCTCCTTTCTGGTCAGGTGTCTGGTCACTCTCGCTTATTCTCTGATTTTAATCTAGAATTGAGGGGCTGTGGTTTAGCTCAGTTGGTTAGAGCACAGTCTTACAACACCACGGTCACAGGTTCAGATCCCCATACCAGCCAGCCCCCACCCCCTCAAAAAAAA
>NW_007741765.1:12458-13663 GCF_000696425.1 Galeopterus variegatus | reverse complement strand
GTAATATCAGTAAGTGCTTAGTAAATATCAGCTGTTATTATTATATGCTATCTTCATAGAAACAACAGTAACACTATGAGGTAGTGGAAACTGAGCCACAGAGAGGTTAAGCCCGTGCAACAAGGGACAGAGCTGGAGTTCCAAACAAGGTGGTCTGAGTTCAGTGTCAGCTCTCAGCAGGTGCACTGGAGCCCTCTGCCTACCACCTCTACTCCTCACTTCCTGCCTCAGACCCCCCCCACCATGAGACACTCATGACCATATCCTAATAACCTGAGGGCCAACGTCTAAGTCTCATAGACCAGGAACAGCCAAAATCATTGATTAGACTCTGCCAGTGCTTCAGAACGATGGCAGAAGCATTTACTAACTAGGCTGAGGAAGAACTCGGTGTTACCCAACCAGATGGCAAAGGTGTCTGCTGGTACCCATGGCTTCATAGGAGTCAGCATGTCCCAAGATTTCCAGTTTCTCCTGGGGCTGAGTCTTGGTCTGAAAGCTGCCAAGGATCACTAACGCATCAGAGAGCAAACAAAATTGGGCAAATGTTCTCTCATCTGAAAGCTGCAACCAGTTAACCAGTGAGAACGGATGAAGCATGCCTGGTTCTTAGAGAGCATTGGGCTGTAGCTCTGAGCCGAAGTTGCTGGCAAAAACTGATCAGGGCAGTAGAGGCTCCCCTCACCTGGAATGGAGATGTGGCATTGGATTGACACCTGATCTTGTTGTCACCAGGCACTCCCAGGTATAAGAAGGCAGGCTTGGGAATGGGTGCAATAGGTCCATCTGTCAGCACTGGAGGAGCCTCAGGGAATAGCCTGCTCCTTCCTCCCTTCCTCTATGGCATGTCATGGGGCCTGGAATCTCTCCCAAAAGCATTTTTCCTTTTAGGTTAAATATGTCCTTTTCAGCCTCTAATTGTTACCTGTAAGGTAACATTTCAAGACTCTGCAAGTACCACTTTCTTCTGCAGAAATGGGGACCCAGGATGGCACATGGCCCATAAAAGGTGGGGACACACCAAGAGTCCCCAGCCATGAGCTTGTCTGTGGGCCTTGCTTGTACAGTGGCTGCTAGGGTTAGAGGTGCAGGTAGTGGCTATGAAACAGAGCAAAACTGATGAATCAGGATAGGAAAAGAAGCGGTAGTGCTGGAGACTCAAGATAGGAGAGAACTAATTCAGGTGTGCTCTGGGCTGACTTAGA
>NW_007741765.1:9383-11428 GCF_000696425.1 Galeopterus variegatus | reverse complement strand
TCCTTCCTTCCTTCCTTCCTTCCTTCCTTCCTTCCTTCCTTCCTTCCTTCCTTCTTTTGGTAGACAAAATAATGATTCCTCAAAGATGTTCATGTTCTAAGCCCCCAAATCTTTGAATATGTTACCTTACATCGCAAAAGGGACTTTGCAGATATGATTAAGTTTAAAACCTTGAAATGGGCACATTTACCTGGGCTTAGGTAGGATCACCTGGTTAGGACTCATGTAATCAAAAGTGTCCTTAAAAGTGGAAGAGGGAGACACAATAGGAGGTCTGAATGATTGTTACCGAACTCAGGTTCGGCTACCCGCCCCCTCTAAAAGAAAAGAAAAAGACTCAGAAGTCGAAGGGTTGGTGTTAGAAAAGCAGATGTACCCAGCTGAAGGAGATGGTGGGCCATCCCATCTCAAAGATTTAGGTTTACTGGGGGGATTTTAAAGGAGGGGTGGAGGGAATGGAATGTGGGAGGTGAAAAGCAGGAGAGAAGGAGACGTGCGCAACAAGGGCTGAGGGGTCCGTGTCTGAGTCAGGTACAAGGTCTCACCAAGGCCTCGTCTGGTTTCTGTTTTCATCTTTGCTGTTTTCTCAGGACCCTGCAAGATTTTGATTTGCTCTGGAGTAGAATGAACTTTTCTGTGAAGTCTTTTGCATAGTTTCACTTCGCGAAGTTCTGGCTGACTTGGCCAACGTCAGCTTCCAGTCATTTGGCCTTGATCATTTCTCAGAACTCTACAAGTCTCAAAAAAGAACTGTTAGCTTTGCAAAGTACTGATTAGCTTCTCAGCTTTGTTTTCCTATTTAGCAAGCAAGATAAGAAAGTCAGGGGATGGGAAGAAAGAGTGGAGAGAGAGAGAGAAAAAAAGAAAAACTGGCCTTTCAACCCGTCTCCCAACCCACTGCAGCGCAGGTGGTTTTANCGAAGGGTTGGTGTTAGAAAAGCAGATGTACCCAGCTGAAGGAGATGGTGGGCCATCCCATCTCAAAGATTTAGGTTTACTGGGGGGATTTTAAAGGAGGGGTGGAGGGAATGGAATGTGGGAGGTGAAAAGCAGGAGAGAAGGAGACGTGCGCAACAAGGGCTGAGGAGTCCGTGTCTGAGTCAGGTATAAGGTCTCACCAAGGCCTCGTCTGGTTTCTGTTTTCATCTTTGCTGTTTTCGCAGGACCCTGCAAGATTTTGATTTGCTCTGGAGTAGAATGAACTTTTCTGTGAAGTCTTTTGCATAGTTTCACTTCGCGAAGTTCTGGCTGACTTGGCCAACGTCAGCTTCCAGTCATTTGGCCTTGATCACTTCTCAAAACTCTACAAGTCTCAAAGCACTGTTAGCTTTGCAAAGTACTGATTAGCTTCTCAGCCTTGTTTTCCTATTTAGCAAGCAAGATAAGAAAGTCAGGGGATGGGAAGAAAGAGTGGAGAGAGAGAGAGAGAAAAAAAAGAAAAACTGGCCTTTCAACCCGTCTCCCAACCCACTGCAGCGCAGGTGGTTTTAGCTCCCAACATGGCTTGAGTCCTGTTCACTCCAACATAATGTGACATAAGAAGGACTGGACCCATTATTGCTGGCTTTGAAGATGAAGAAGAGGCTGCAAGCTAGGGGATGAAGATGCCCTCTAGAAGCCAAAAAAGGCAAGAGAACAGATTCTCTCTTAGAGCTACCAGAAAGGAACGAGTCCTGACACCCCATGAGACGCATTTTGGACTTATGACCTATACAACTGTAAGAAAATAAATGTGTGTTCAGCCATTAAGTTTGTGGCTATTTGTTACAGAAACGATAGAAAACTAATTCCATTCCCTTCCTTTTCCTCCCCTCCCCTCACCTCCCTTTTCATTCCTTTTCCTTCTTTCCTGAATAATTCTGTCCAAATACCACTGGGTGGACTGAGCAAAATAGACATCTTAATCTCAGATGGGTTCAGGAAAAGAAAAAGTTCTTTGTACTATGCTGGGAACTTTTCTGTGAGTTTGAAATTATTTCACAAAAATTTATTATAATATTTATATTTCCTTAAAATTGCTTGTGGGATATAAGAAATTAATCTTA
>NW_007741765.1:5402-9373 GCF_000696425.1 Galeopterus variegatus | reverse complement strand
AATTTATTATAATATTTATATTTCCTTAAAATTGCTTGTGGGATATAAGAAATTAATCTTATTTTTTAAATTGAAGCATAATTTACATACTGAAAGTTCAGGCTTTCTGGGCACATAGTTCAATGAGTTTTGACAAACATGTATTCATGTAATCACTACAAACAACATGCGAAAATCTTAACTATGGAATAAATTGGGTTTTTAGCAATGCTTTAATTTATTTTATAGGTATAAATAATAAACCTGTTATTACATTTCTCTGAAAAATATTTAGATATATAAGATGTAATACTAAAACATGTTTGGCTTGAAAAAGAAAAAAAGATTAAAAAACCCTTTCATTAAACAAGCAAATAAAAAAACATAAAACAAGGTCTGTCCTTCACAGAAGAACGCTCGCATTGCCTCTGCTTTCTTCATCAGCGTTGCATTCGTGCAGTGCAGGCAGAGAGACTTGTATCTGCCAGGAAAAGCCTCATTAGTCCCCAGAGCAAGCCCAGCCCACCTGTGCCACTGTCTGCCCAGCTATTGCAGGCACCTTCCTTGGGGTGTCACGCTCTCCAGGGAATCTGTATCCACCTTCATGCTCCAGTGTGGGCTGTAGCACTTAACTTCCCTCACACGTGTGCTTGGCTAATTGGCTGAAGGTGTGAACTGGCACTTTGCTCAGAGGCCAGCAGACACTAGGCACTGTATCCTGGTGCTCAGCTCCCACAGGGGCTTGGAGGGAAGGAGTCAGAAATGGATCATTGAACACAAGATTCAGAGCTTCCTTAATTCATTCTCTAGCTTTCTCCTGATGTCACTGTTGCAAGACAGAAAAATTTAACTTGTGTCACTGAAAGAAAGTGAGCCAAAACGTTGGGTACTGATCAAGCTTTATTAAAGGAAAAGAATCTGCCAGGCTGCACTCGAAATGGAGAGTAGCAGCCGGTGCTGCCCTCAAGGTGGAGAGCAGCTCCAGGTGTCAGGGAGGGAGAGCTTATATGGGCTGTAGGGAAGGCTGACGTAATCAGGGAGGGGTTTTGTGCTGATGCAGAAGCTATGCAACCAGGGTGGAGAATTTTGCCCTTGCGGAAGCAAAAGGGTTTCTGTTTCTCAGAAAGCATGAGGTTTCTTACAAAGGGAGGGGCTGGTGACCATTTTGTGCTTGGCTTTTCCTAAAATGGCACCAGTTTTGTTCAGAACCTATCAGTCACAACTCAGAGGTGCAGTGAAAAGAAGATTCTTTTCTCTGTAACTGGAACTTCCTCCTGAGCCCTCTCCCTAATCTCCTCTTTGGATACTAGGTGAAAATGAACCACATCTTCAACCCAGTTTAAAGCTATTCCCTTTAAGTGGGGTTCACTTTTTGTTATCTAAAAATGCTTAGTACCTCAAATAGCTTCTCTTCCTTTGTTTCTCTCCTTAAGATTGTGTTGGATTTGGGAAAGATATAGCTTACTTGAACTTGTGGCTTTGGGGACAAATTGGGATCCCCATGGGGCCCTACGACCTTGTGCTGCCCAGTGGGTCTCCTGGTTTCTGGATGACATTTCTTTTCCATCAGGTTGCTAGGTGCCTTGCTGGCCTCCAATGCCAACATCTGGGTGGTGGTATTATTCGGTATTGTTACTATTGCTTGTGTAATGCACCCAAAGGTGTTTTCTGGGCAATTCATTTCATCTCAGCTCCTGCTGGCACTATCAGCAACTTGAGGACAAGTTGAGATATCCATTTGTTTTCAGTGTCTCCTTTTTGTCCTGCAGGATTGTCTATGTAGCCTCCTTGTCCCAATAAAGTCAACTCCTTCTGTCAATTTCCCCTAGGCAGGCAGACAGGAACTTCCATGTCCTGTGCAGCATGCCTCAAGTGGATTAGGGCCATGGACCCAGGACACTGGGGAAGATCCTGAACTTTTCTCTGCGTGAGATTCTTCATCTATCAAGTGAAAATAATAATAGCTAATGTTCATTGAACACTTACTATTTGGCACTTTTTAATGTGCTTTACATTACAAAGTACCAGTCAGAGTTCTAGGTTAGTGCTTCTCAAACTCTCTGTGATAAGTGACTAGTTTTATTCTTTAATTTCCAATTTGTCACAGATAAATATTTTTGCAAAGTATAATAAAAATGAATTACTAGAAAAATGACATAGGAAAAAAGAAACTAGAAAACTTGCACTTATTGTCCATTGAAAGGGTGCATATACCAGTAAGAGATTAATATAGAGAATCATTAGATATGTAACATATTGTTTTACATATTGTTTTACAATCATAAATTCACAAAAAGTTAGGAGTGAAATAGTGATTCCCTATTGCTATGGACTGAATAAGTCCCCCAAAGGTTTATATGCTGAAAACTTAATTCCCATTGCAGTGTTAAGAGGGTGGGAAATTCTATTATGATAATTGAAAGGTGGGGCTTTAGAGAGGTGATTAGATTATGAGGACTGTACCCTCATGAATGGATTAATGGATGGTAATGGATATGGTTCTGATGGCTTTAAAAGGAGAGCAAGTGGGGAGGTTCACTCTCTTTTGCTCAGCCATTTGCCATGTATGGCTGTAGAGAGACATCACCAAGAACAAGGCCCTCACCAGATGTGCTACCTGGACTTTGGACTTCCCAGCCTCTGAAACTGTAAGAAATGAATTCCATTTCTTTATAAGTTACCCAGTTTCAGGTATTCTATGAATAGGAAGGAACAGAAAGGAACTAATACAGAAAATTAGTACTGAGAAGAGGGTGTCCCTTATGACAAATACCTGAACATTTGGAAGCAGCTTTGGAACTAGGTTATGGGCAGAGGATGGAAGAATTTGGAGGAGCAGGCTAGAAAATGCCTAGATTCTGGTAAGAGTTTAGAAGACAAGAAACCAGGGAACATTTAGAATGTCTTAGAGACTGGTTAAGTGGTGGTGTGACCAGAATGCTAATAGAAATATGGACATTAGGACTGGCTGGTTAACTCAGTTGGTTAGAGACCAAACAGCCTTGTAACACCAAGGTCAAGCGTTCAGATCCCCATACTGGCCAGCTTTCCAAAAAAAAAAGAAAAAAGAAATATGGACAGTAAAGGCCATTCTGAGAAGGTCTAGATATAAATGAGAAGCAAGAGAATAGAAGAAAAGGCATTTCAGAGATCTCTGAGGTTGCCCCTTCCATCACAGACCCAGAGGCCTAGGAAGACAGAATGGTTTCAGGGAACAGGCCTGAGGTGCCCTCCATGGTCTTGTTGCCCAGCGCCACCTCGGGATGCTGCTCCCCATCTTGCTAGCTTCTATGGCTGCCCCAGCCATAGCTAAATTGGCCCCAGGTGCTTCTGGACCTGCTGCTGTGGAAGATACAAGCTGGCAACCTTGGCAGTGTCCACATGGTATTAAGTCAGCAGGCTCACAGAATGCCAGAGCTGTGGAGACTTGCACCTAGATTTCAAAGGATGTATGGAAAAGCCTGCAGACCCAGGAAGAGACCTGTTGCAGGACAGAGACACCACAGAGAGCTTTCCCTAGAGCAATGCTGAGCAGAAATTGGGGTCAGAGTTGCAGCAGAGAACCCCTACCAGGGCCATGCCTAGTGGAGCCATGGGAGCACGACCACCATGGAGACCCCAGAATTATAGAGCTACTAGAGTGGAATACCAGCCTGGGAGAGCTAAAGCATGGGCTGAGCCCAGGAAAGTCATAGGACTGGGGCTGCCCAAGGACTTGGAGGTCCAACCCTTGCACCAGTTGGTAGAGGATGCCAAACTTGACTACAAAGTCAAGGTAGATTATTCAGCTTTATACAGCTTTAAGATGTAATGCCTGCCCTGCTGGGTTTGAGACTTGCTTTGAGCCAGCTACTCCTTTCTTCTTTTCTGTTGCTCCCTTTTGGAATGGGGAAATGTACCATATGCTTGTTCCACCATTGTATCTTGGAAATAGATAACTTGTTTAATTTCACAGATGAGACTTTGGACTTCTGAGCTGAAAACAGGTTAAG
>NW_007741765.1:3456-4501 GCF_000696425.1 Galeopterus variegatus | reverse complement strand
TAGATAACTTGTTTAATTTCACAGATGAGACTTTGGACTTCTGAGCTGAAAACAGGTTAAGATTTTGGGGATGAAATGAATGTATTTACCTGTGAGAAGGACATGAACTTTGGGGGCCAGGGGCAGAAAGATATGGGTTGAATGTGTCCCCCAAAGGTTCATGTGTTGGAAATTTAATCCCCACTGATACAGTGTTAAGAGGGTGGGAAATTCTGTTATGATAATTGAAAGGTGGGAGTCTTAAAGAGGTGATTAGATTGTGAGTACTATACCCTCATGAATGGATTAATCTATTGATGGGCAGTTACCCAGTTTTCGGTATTCTGTTATAAGCAACAGAAACAGACTAATATATCCATCTTAAGTGCCTTTATGTACATTTTGAATAAATGCTGTATAATCAACTTTTAAAGCTTTTAATGTGACAAATGAGCTTTCTTTTTGCTTTATAAACTTATTGATCCAGAAGTGGCTGGTTAGCTCAGTTGGTTAGATCTTGGTACTAATAACACCAAGGTAAAGGGTTTGGATCCCCATACTGGCCAGCTGCCAAAAATAAACAAACAAATTTATCAATCCAATGAAATTTGATTGATGAGTTTCTAAACACTCTGTTATAAATTATACTTTTATACTCATCTAGTTGCAGATTTGTAGCAAGCAATTTGTGGGCTTCATTGGCCCATAAAATACACTTTGAATAGCACTGTTTTATATGCTTTACTAATTATTTTTTGCAGGGGGAGCTGGCCAGTATGGGGATTGCTTTACTAATTTAACACTTGTAATAATTCTGTGAGGAGAGTATTATTATTAACTAGGAAGGCAACTAATAAGTGTCGGAGTTTAGGGACCCAGGTTCTGGGACTCTAGGACCCCTGTTCATAGCATGTTGTGGAAGGAATGAGATAGCGCTAGATATATTTCTTTCCTCTTCTGGAGACCCTGGGTGGTGTGAGCTAATGAGCAGGGGGCAGTGGAAACCAGTCCAGGGCAAACAAGATGAGGTAGATAAGGGTATGGGATAGAACTGGGGTGAACTGGG
>NW_007741765.1:1536-3091 GCF_000696425.1 Galeopterus variegatus | reverse complement strand
GGGTGATCTGTATTATTCAGGACCAATGGAATTTACGAGTAAACACAAAGAACCAGAGGTGGGACCTTAGCTCCTAGCTGTGGGAGTGAGAGGAGGCCTGAGACTGGAAAGGTCCCTGTTGTTTAGTGTTGATTCTATCCTTCAACCAGAAGATAAGAAGTAAAACTTGCAAAAGATCGCCATCTGTTCCATAAAAACACTCTAATCAAATAGCTAGTATGGAGAGTTGATTGTGACTAGCAGAACAATGAGGCCAATTAACCAAATGTAGTTGAAAGAGATGCTTGACCCAGCTCTCCTGCCTCCTGCATGTCATTTCGAAGGGAGACTTGGCTCCTAATAAGTTTTTATTTCTAGAAAGTTCCCTGTTTAATGTGAAGTGTTTAATGGGAAGAGAATAAAATATTTCCAACACTTTATGTTATTCTTGTAACTCAAATAAGACCTTAAGAATTTGGGAATATTTTCCCTATGATAAAGTAGATAAAAAGGCGAGTGGGTAGATTTCCTGAACTGCCTCATGAAAAGAATTATTATTAATTCTAATAGCATTATTCAAGCTATTCCTGCCAAGGGCAGGGAGATGGAAGAAAACCAAGATGAAGGTGAGGTGTGCGTATATTTCCCCACTTTGGGGAGGCAGCTCTCTGACTTCCTCACAAATAAATTCTCCCAATCCAACACAGCTCCATGGTGAGGGGTAGCTGTAAGTAGAGGGACTATCTCACTTATGCTGGACTCTCATCTTACTGTGTGTAGACTTCGACGAGGATGAGTTTGGGAGTTGGGCTATAGGTATCCATCTAAAGTACTGCACCTAAAATTTCTCCTCTTCTGTTCCCTCGATAGGCCTTTTTGCAGAACCTAGTTATCAGGTCCAGGCCTGAAGTTCCATTAGGCAGCACCCAGGCCCGATTCTAAACTACAGAGAAAAAGAATACAACTGTTTTGCAAGAAACACTGTGTGATCATGTTATTCACTTGCTTAACACCCTTTAACAACCACCTACTATTAGACTAAAGTAAAAACTCCTTAACAAGCGTGACAGGGCTCTTTGTAATCTCACCATTTATAATAGGCAGAAGAATGATCTCTCAAAGATGCCTGTGTCCTGTTCATGAGAACAATCTATGAATATGTTAGATTATATAATGAGTGGGGAATTAAGGCTATTAATTCCATGCAGATGGAATTAAGGCTGTTAATCAGCTGGCATTAAGCTAGGGAGATTATCCTGTTGGAACCAATGTAATCACAAGGGTCATTACATTAAACATCAAAGTGGGAGGCAAAAGAAGAGATGTGAGAAGAGCTTGACCAGCTTTTGCTGGCCCTGAAGATGGAGAAAAGGGGCCACGAGACAAGGAATGCAGGCGACCTCTAGATGCTGGAAAAAGCAAGGAAGCAAATTCTCCTTAAAAGCCTCCAGAAGGAGCACATCCCTGACAACACCTTGATTTTAAGCTAACGAAACCTATGTTGGAATTATAACCTGTTGAACTATAAGATAGTAAACTTGTGTTCTTTTAAGCCACCAAGTTTGTGGTAGTTTGT
>NW_007741765.1:0-1164 GCF_000696425.1 Galeopterus variegatus | reverse complement strand
ATATAATTTTTCCCTTAACAGTTAATGTGATTAAATAGTATTAACTCATTATAATTTTTCTCTTTTGTATGCAATTTTTGTTTTATTATTTTTTTATTTTACTCACATGTTCTATATGTACGAGGTTTAATAAAGTAAAATTTCACTATCTGTATTTTTCTGGACATTATTATTATTAATTTGATGTCATGATTACTACTGAAAATAATTTTATTGTACAGAGAATTAGGGATTTAAAAATGATTGGTTTTAGATAGCAAATAAACTAGGTACACAATTGATCATGCCTGAAAAATTACCATATCAATATCCAACCAAGCAGCACTTTTTAGGCTCTGGATTTTGCAGAACTTGGTCAGACTCAGGAGGAAGAAGGAGGAAATTAGATGTTTCTACTATCTCGTTCCCCTTAGCAAATCAGGTAGAGCAAGAGAGAAGAAACAGAATTATTGAAGATTAGTAATATGATGATAACAACAAAACCACCACCACAATAATGACATATCTGGAGACCTCTTGCTAACTGGTCTAGCAGAAAATAAGTTACAACAGGAGGGAAATGCCATTGTCCTGCAAACCAGGTTGAACTTGGTCTCTCATTGGAAAGTCTTTGTTGTTGCTCTTCACAGGTCTTAATACAGACCCCCAACTGTTAAAGACTTTAAATACCCTCCTTTTGATGCCCTTTCAAAATTAAAGGGAGCCAAGATAAGGTTGTGAGATCAAACAACAACCTCAAGGGTTATAAAACAGGACTGTGTTTTATCTACCCTATCCCTTAACTTAATGTTTCTTTAATGGGAGGCCACTTTTTGATGACTGGAATGCAAGCCCTTTTGCCAAAGTTAGTCACACAGGTATGCTTTTATACGCTTAAGATATAGTTTTCACTTCTTCTTTTCAATTTTTTTTTGGCAGCTGGCCAGTATAGGGTTTGTGATATAGTTTTAATAGTATGTATTACAGGGAGTCTCTATAAGCAATTGTTCCTAGTTTCTAGCTTCTGCCAGAAAGCATGGCTCAGTGTCAACTGCTGCCTTCTCTGGACAGTCACTGAAAATTTTCCAAATCAAGCTAATGTACACCAGGCTCTTCCAAAACATGATTGCTAGAAAGATGAGTGCCATGCAGTTCTGCAGATTTGTGTGTTGCTTCAAGGATCTC
>NW_007741764.1:22415-24032 GCF_000696425.1 Galeopterus variegatus | reverse complement strand
CAAACCACATCCAGAGCCAGATTCTACAGTGAAAATTCAGAATCCAAGTGAGCCGTTTTTTTATTGTGATGGAGTAGTAACATGGCAGCTTGTGAGACTAAACCAGAACTTCTGAATGCTTAAATCATTACAGTGTTTGCCCAGTTCATGACAGTTACAACTCACCTATCACAGTGCTAAGTATTTAATTGAAAAATCAGTAAATCCTTTTTGAGTTGAAGGTATTATTCAGTTATAAATCTGTAATTCAAGTTTTCTGTTTGTTTGCAGTGATTCTTAAGGTGGTGGCAACTTTGTTAAAAAACTCTACACCAAGTGCAGAACTTATGGAAGTTCGTCGTTTATTTTTATCTGACATGATAAAACTTTTCAGTAACAGCCGTGAAAATAGAAGGCAAGCAATTTGAATACTGTTACAAAACTTTATTCCCTAATTAATCTTTTCTGTTTCTTAATTTTCAATCTCTTTCAAATAAAAAACATTTCAAATTTTTCCTATATTGCTAAATACTCTTAATCATTAGAAAAGTTATATGTTTCTGTGGTATATTCTGTATTCAGTATATTTTTAATTTTTATATGCTTTTATTTAATTTTATGGGCATAGTATTTTAATATTTTAATTTTATACATGAATATGTGTATACATAACACCTTATTTAAAATGCACTACCTGAATTCCTTTTGGTGATACCTACCTGTTACCAATAGTATTTGTAAGTGTAATTGTGTTGGATTTGCTCATATTCATCTATGCTTTTCCCTCATTTGTCCTATGACTGATTGTTGTCATGCATTCTTAAGCTGATTAGTTAGGACATGGGGTACCATCTGAGACCATGAACTCATATCTGTGGTGATTGTGTGAGTCTTTAATTTAACATATGTTGATTATCTGTTGTGTGTAAGGAACTGTGCTGCACAGGATAGTCTTAGTATAAAGTCTTAGTACAATCTAGTGGGAAAGAAAACCATAAAGCAATGATTAGTTTATAATATGTTAAGTGCATTGTGAGCACTAAAGGTGATGAGAAAGTAGGGAAGCAATAACTAACCCTGACCGGAAGAGTTAGGAAAGTGATTTTAGATGATAATTAGGATTATTCTAGGTAGAGAAATGGAAGAGTCATTCCAGGTGTAGAATATAGAATGTGCAGAATGACTGTGGACCTTGCTTTACCCAGGTCAGATCATATTTTGACTATTTAATCCAAATTTTGAAACAGTAAATTCTAATTTAATTTAGGTGTTTTTAATGAGGTCTTTTTTCCTCCCTAGATGCTTATTGCAGTGTTCAGTGTGGCAGGATTGGATGTTTTCTCTTGGCTATATTAATCCTAAAAATTCTGAAGAGCAGAAGATTACTGAGATGGTCTACAATATCTTCCGGATTCTTTTGTATCATGCAATAAAATATGAATGGGGAGGCTGGAGAGTTTGGGTAGATACACTTTCAATAGCCCATTCCAAGGTAACAAGGGATTTAACATTTTATATTACCATGGTTTCAACAGCAGTTTAAATGGCAGTAAATACTCATCTGGTGCCATCTTGTGGACATCTTGGATTATGGCGGATTCCTTTTCCCATTTTCTCTTTTCTGTTTTTCCACCCTCT
>NW_007741764.1:16177-17060 GCF_000696425.1 Galeopterus variegatus | reverse complement strand
TTTTCAGCTCAAAAAAGTTCCTGTGCAGGGACTTATCAGGTGAATAATATATGTAAAATTTATTAACCTACTGAAGTCATATGCAAAAAAACTTTACATAGTCTCTTTACTCACTGTTTTTATTTTGAAATAAGGCATTTCTTTTGTACTACACAAAAGTTCACCATTTCTTTCTTCAGGCTGTTCAGGGTCGGTCTGTCACCCAACAAGACCGAGATCTCCGAGTTGATTTAGGATTTAGAGGAATGCCAATGACTGAGGAGCAGCGGCGCCAGTTCAGCCCCGGTCCACGTACTACCATGTTTCGGATTCCTGAGTTTAAATGGTCTCCAATGCACCAGCGGCTTCTCACTGATTTGTTATTTGCATTAGAAACAGATGTACATGTTTGGAGAAGGTAGAAACATTTCTTTTTTATAAATAAAAAGCAAAAATCGAAAATCTGGTATTGCCTATTCTATATAAAAGAAACTTAAATCAGCTTTGGTTTAAAGGAATTTTCACATTTCTAAAATATTCTCTGTGAGAATACCATGTACTAAATTTATTCATGGTAATAAGATTATACAGTGCTAAAATAAAGTTTAAAATTACCCTATAATTTTATTACCCATAACTTGTATGTTTTCTGAGCCTATACTGTTTAAGCAGTTAGTGGATATCAGTTCAAATATAATCTCTTAAAGAAAAAAAATCTAGGTAAGTTGTCATTACCTTTCCTAGTTTTCAATTTAATTTTCTATTAGCGAATATGCAAGAAATTAATCAATTATGAGAGTGTATCATTTACATGTACATGTATATAAATTAGGAAGTTGATGGCTGTTTACCCCCCCACCATCAGCAGCTTATACAATCAGTGGCACGACATTCTCAGGACTCA
>NW_007741764.1:13140-15475 GCF_000696425.1 Galeopterus variegatus | reverse complement strand
CTGTTTACCCCCCCACCATCAGCAGCTTATACAATCAGTGGCACGACATTCTCAGGACTCAAGTTGGCTTCTCTGCTTCTCCTAATTTTCCTTTTAGGATTTAAGACAGCTGCTTCATCTCCTAGCATCACTTCAACATAAGAAACTTGCTCAAATTAAAAGGCGAGGACTCTTCATCTTCTTCCTTCTCCCTCTTCCTTTTTCTCTTCTCCCTCCTCTTCTTCTCTCTCCTCTTTCTATTCCTCTTATTTTTCCTTCTCTTTTTTGTCTCTTTCTCTCTCTCTCTCTCTTTTTTTTTCCCCCCTAAAAGAAGCCCCGCAAGAAATTTCCCTCTTGTGTCTCATGGGCTAGCAGGATCACATGCTCATTTTTAAATCATTGAACAGCAAAAGGGAATGTGATTATAGTGACTGGCCTGTACGGACCAATCCTGGTAACTGGGGTGAGGCCAGCCTTTCCAGTACAGCTCACTAACAGAACAGAATCTAGAATGTGTTAGCAAGGAAGAAGTCATGACTGTCACGGAAGCAGTCAATAAAGTCAGCCATAGAAAGTTTTCACTTTTGATTTTATTTGATCAATTTGGTCTTAGGCTGCTCATATCTTTCGTTGCTGATGTGATTATATGCTAAATTACCTGGGGATGGTAATTAAGGAAACTGAAATATCATGAAAGTACATTAACATTATCATGAAGATCAATCTATTGAGATGAATAATGTAATTTACTAATTATAATATTAGTATCTCCCAAGGAAGTGATACTCAGCTTTCCTTCCATCATCATACTGTATGTTTTTGTTTCCTTTCATGGCTCTCGTGAAATTCCCCCAATAGAATTTTATGTAATTTAAATTTCTTAAAGATAGTACTTTATTTTTAGGACAGGGGAAAGCATCTTGAAATCCAAGATATAGTAGATAATATTTTACAACTCTAATAGGTGAGAATCATTGACTTAAGTTTGATCATGGAGTAATTGATTTTTTTCATTTTTTCCCATTAGAAAACAGTTTATATTTTTGACTGACACCAAACTAAAGCACTGTATGTTTTGCACATCTACATTGCATATTTCTTGTGGGAAAGCAGTGCTGACCTGCTTCGATATCTTTTTCTTTCTTTCGTTCAATAAGTCCTTGAATTTTTACTGATTCATTTCTACTCCCCTATCACGTCACTTCTGTTATAAGAGTATACATTTTCAACACAGTCAAAGGTGGGTCTGCAGTTATTAGTGATGTGACAAATTGAAAGTGTCTGAAA
This sequence comes from Galeopterus variegatus, assembly GCF_000696425.1. Classification (NCBI taxonomy): domain Eukaryota; kingdom Metazoa; phylum Chordata; class Mammalia; order Dermoptera; family Cynocephalidae; genus Galeopterus; species Galeopterus variegatus. The sequence goes on along the minus strand of NW_007741764.1, from coordinate 14,209 downwards.
GGTAAAACTTTCAAGCTATCCAGTTGTTTTGCCTTTCAACACAAACAGCAAGCTTTGGCAAAAAAATAAATAAATAGTTTTAGCCAAGTTTATTGACCTAGACATATGTCTTAGAACCTAGTTAATATTTTTTAAGCAGAGACAAAATATTGAGTTTATATGCTTGGACACAATAAACCCTGCAGAGATGAATGCTTACTTTCTGGTTATAGAATATCTCAATTGTAAATTGTTTTCTAATAACTCCATTTTAAATTTGTTTAGCTCTTCTGAATATCCTGTACAATATAAACTTTAAAAATGTTGTTATTCTAAATAGTCTAAACCTTTTATTCTCAAGCCAAGGAAATGTTTATTTCTGTTTTTTTTTTTCTGTTACTTTAGCCATTCTACAAAGTCTGTAATGGATTTTGTCAATAGCAATGAAAATATTATTTTTGTACATAACACAATTCACCTCATTTCCCAAATGGTAGACAACATCATCATTGCTTGTGGAGGAATTTTACCTTTGCTATCTGCTGCTACATCACCAACTGTAAGTACTTTGCCTCCATCTAGTGGTTATGTTTTATAATTACATGATTTGAGCATTTCAGTGGTGTTCTGTACCATAAACAGTGAATTTTTTTTTTAACTTTGATTTTTGAAAATTAAACTTTTTATTTTGAGGTAATTGTAGGTTCCCTTACAGTTGTGAGGAATAATACAGAGCATATTCTTTACCCAGTTTCCCCCTATAGTAACATCTTGAAAAACTGTACTACAATATCACAGTGAGGATATTGACATGGACATAGTCAAGACAGTCAAGATACATAAGATTTTCATCACCACAGGATCTCTCATGTTACCCTTTTATAGGCACACAAGACATGTTCTCCTAAGGGAACTTTTTATTTTATTTATTTATTTATTTATTTTGTCTTTTTCGTGACCGGTAAGGGGATCGTGACCGGTAAGGGGATCGCGACCGGTAAGGGGATCGCGACCCTTGGTGTGGTGTCGCCCGCACCGCGCTCAGCCAGTGAGCACACCGGCCGTTCCTATATAGGATCTGAACCCTGGG
>NW_007741764.1:0-12609 GCF_000696425.1 Galeopterus variegatus | reverse complement strand
CTTGGTGTGGTGTTGCCCGCACCGCGCTCAGCCAGTGAGCACACCGGCCGTTCCTATATAGGATCTGAACCCTGGGCGGGAGCGTTGCTGCGCTCCCAGCGCCACACTCTCCCGAGTGCGCCACGGGGTCGGCCCCTAAGGGAACTTTTTAATCATTTAAATATGTATTCCCACCTCTTTTGTTTATCAGCATTGTCTTCCAGCTATGTGTGTTTATGAAAATATTTCTATGGTAATTCTGATGAATACTTCTTAGGAACAGTCATAAGTATAAATGATTTAACTTAATTTTCTGTATATTGTATATCTCTTCAACTCTGTAGAATAATAAACTGTTAAAATCCTTGTTATGTAACATTTCATCTGACTTTATTTATTGGTTCAATATTTATTTTTTAAAAATTTAGCCTTGTCTCCTATATAAAACATTGACATGTATAATATAATAAACTTGAAAGGCACTTAATGTAAATTATGTATGCCATTTTGAAATATAGTAGACCAATGTTAATTTTATATTTTAGTTGTCATTTTAAAAATATCTCCGATTCATACCAAAGCAGGCTCCATAGCTACTGGCTCAGATGGGAAAGAATGTAGCACTGTGCTTCTCATATTACCTGTATTCTTGCCTGTCATATTGGAAACTCATCCTTAAGCCCAGAAAATGTACCTTTGCCAGAGAAAAACCTGCTGTTTTATTAAGATGTCTATTACTTGGTGTGACAATGTTTCCAAAATGATCTCTGACTTTATCATTAAGAAGCTTTTTCTACATGACTCCTTTTCTCACTATCCTTCTGTTAATGCCACCACCACCGGAGCAGCATTGAAACTTAGATATTAGCAGCAGTAGATTGTATCCTCACAGGCACATACACCTCTGTTTCATCCATGAATTTATTCAGAAGGTCCACAAAGGCAAGCAGGCTAGTTTGGGAGGGAGTATAACAGGGAAGGTCATCATTCGCACAATCACGGAATTAGCAGCTAAATCAAAGGAAATGGAGCTGGGAAGAACAATAGTTTATGGTATATGAAGAGCGCAGGTATCTTGAGATTCATATACTATTTATTCTCTTTACTCTCTGTTTTCTTCTGATGATTTATACCAAATTCTAGGAAACTGAGAGTTATGTATGGTTTTAAAAATATATTTTTGTATTGAGACATGGAGGGCATTTGCTTTTCTTCTATAGTTAAAGACTGAATAAATCAATGTGGCATTATTCTTCATCATATACATTTTGTTTTATGTCTTATAAATTATCATTTGTTGTCAAGAAATTTTAAAAGACTATATTGAAATACACTTTAAAATGTAATATTGAATGGTTTTGAATTTTGTTCAAAACAAAAAATGATCTTAATATATGATAAAAAGTTTAGCAGTAGCTTATTAAAATTTGTATAGGTTTGAAATATTCACATTACTAAATAGTCTTCCAAATTTTAAAACCAAAATATTTTTATCATGATAGAGAAAATATTAAATTTGTGAAGTAAATTATAAACGTTATGATTTATATACTTTTTCATCACTGATTTGCTTATTTTTTTATTTTATGATGAATATATAGTAAAGATATGTTCATTTTGAGATTTGACTCCCAAAATTATTACCTATGTAATTTTGACCACTGTAGTTTGGAGTTTGAAACTACTTATTGCCTAGGCCATTCTCAACAACCTTGGGAATTCATTCAACTATAGAAAACTTTGTTTGTTGTCTGTTTGTATATTTCTGTTAATTTGGCCCATTAACTGATTGTGCCTATGCTTGGTTGTACAACATACCTGATTTTATGTTCTTTGGATAAATTACTTCCTTCAAAGAAGCAGCCAGAACCATGGTTAGTGCTGACTGCTAAGTATTGTTTTTGTGTTACTGGATTGTACAGTATTCTTGCTGGAAGTTGTAACATAGTAGAGGGGAAAGAGATTGAATAAAGAAGTAAATTGCAACTGAAAATATAGGCTTTTTGATGTTAGATTTAAAACATAAAAAGCCAGAAGAGAATTTTGGAAGGGATAAAGAAAAAAGGAAACATTGGCAACATACAGATTACCAAAAAGAAACATTGTCTTTTAGATGCCATTAGAATTCCAGTCCCAGGTATATGAAGAGAGAGAGAAACATTTGAAACTAATATTTGCGTGATCTCATAATTTTGTTTAGGTATACGGAGTTTTTCAAAATATTCATATATGTAGATATGCATTTTATAAATGAATAGGAGTAGTGTAAATGCAGCAAGACAGTAAGTACATGAACAAATAAGCATGCATGTGTTTTAATGAAACTTTATTTATAAAAACAGGTGGTGGGGCAGATTTGACCCACATGTCAAACTAGCTGTTTTGTGTTCATTAACCAGTATCTCACTATCCCGTTCCCCTCCCCTTTCTCATCTCTAGTAACCAGAGTTCTGTTCTCTCCCTCTGAAAGTTCAACTTACTATTGTCTGTCTGTCTTGTTTTATTTATTTTTAGCTCCCATTTATGAATGAGAACATGCAGTATTTCTCTTTCTGTGCCTGGCTTATTTCACTTAACACAATTTTCTCCAAGCTCATATATGCTGTGAATGGCAGAATTTCATTCTTTTTAATGGCTCAGTAGTGTTCCATTGTGTATATATACCATGTTTTCTTTATCCAATTGTCTGTTGATGGATGTTTCAGTTAGATCTATATCTTGCCTATTGCAAATAGAGCTGCAATAAACATGAGAGTGCAGGTATTCCTTGGACATGATGATTTCCATTCATTTGGGTATATACTCTGTAGTGGGATTGCTGGATTATATGGTAGTTCAGTATGTAGTTGTTTCAGAAACCTCCATACTGATTTTCATAGTGGCTGTACTAATTTAGAGTCCCACCAACAGTGTATGAAGGTTCGTTCCCCGTTGTCCGCATACTCACCAGCATTTTATTAATTTCTGTCTTTTTGATAATAGCCAGTCTAACTGGAGTGAGATGATATAGTGGTTTTGACTTGCATTTCCCTGATGATTAGTGATGTTGAGCATTTTTTCATATATTGTTGGCTGGCTGTATGTCTATTTTTGAGAAATGTCTGTTCAGCTCCTTTGCCCATTTTTTAATTGGATTTTTCTTTGCTATAAAGTTGTTTGCATTTCTTGTATATTTTGAATATTAATCCCTTGTCAGATGCATAATTTGCAAATATTTTCTCCCCTTCTGTATGTTGTCTTTTCACTCTGTTGATTCTTTCCTTTGCTGTGCATAAGCTTTTTAGGTTGATATAGTCTTATTTGTTTAGTTTTTCTTTTGTTGCTGGTGCTTTTGAGGTCTTATTCATAACATCTTTGCTCAGTCCTACATCCTGAAGTGCCTCCCCTGTGTTTTCTTCTAGGCGTTTTATAGTTTTAGGTCTTATCTTTAAGTCTTTAATCTATTTTGAGTGGATTTTGGTGTATAGCGAGAGACAGAAGACTAGTTTCATCCTTCTACACCTTAATATCCAGTTTTCTCAGCACCATTTATTGAAGAGGCTGTCCTTTTCCTAGTGTATGTTCTTAGCACCTTTGGAGAAAATCAGTTGGCTATAAGTACGTCGGTATATTTCTGGGCTTTTCTATTCCATTCCATTGATCTGTGTGTCTGTTTTTATGCTAGTACCATGCTATTTTGGTCACTAAAATAACCAAGAGGCTATTTTGGTTGCTAAAGCTTTGTAGTATATTTTGAAGTCAGGTAGTGTAATGCCTCTGGCTTTATTACTTTGGCTCAGGATTGCTATTTGGGGTCTTTTCTGTTCCATATGAGTATTAGAATTGTTTTCTCTATTTCTGTAAAGAATTTCATTGGCATTTTGATAGAGATAGTGCTAAATCTGTAGATGATTTTGGTTAGAATAGCCATTTTAACTATATTAATTCTTCCAATCCATGAATGTAGCGTATCTTTCTATTTATTTATGTCCTCTTCAATTTCTTTTTCATAATTTTATAGTTTTCATGGTAGAGGTCTTTCACCTCCGTGGTTAAGTTTATGTCTAGGTATTTAAAAATTTTTTTGCAGTCATCATAAAAGGAATTGTGTTCTTGATTTATTTTTTCAGATAGTTTGCTATTAGTGTATAAAAATGCTACTGATTCTTTTATGTTGACTTTGTATCGTAAAACTTTACTGAATTTGTTTATTAGCTCTAACAGTTTTTTGGTGGAATCTTTAGGGTTTTCTATATGCAAGATCATGTTGTCTGTGAACAGGGACAGTTTGACTTCCTCCTTTCCAATTTAGATGCCTTTTATTTCTTTCTCTTGTCTAATTGCTTTGGTTAGGACTTGCAGTACTGTGTTGAATAGAAGTGGTGAAAGTAGGCATCCTTATCTTGTTCCTGATCTAAGGGGGAAAGTTTTCAGCTTTTTCCCATTCAGTATGGTGTTAGCTCTGGGTTTGTCATATGTGGCCTTTATTGAATTGAGGTACATACCTTCAATACCTAGTTTGTTAAGACTTCTAATCATGAAGGAATGTTGAATTCTGTCAAATGCTTTTTCTGCATTAACTGAAACAATCATAAAGTTTTGTCTTTATTTCTGTTAATGTGGTATATCACATTTATTGATTTGCATATGTTAAATCATCCTTGCATTCATGGGATAAATCCCATTTGATCTTAGTGAATGATCTTACAAATGCATTGTTGGATTCTGTTTGCTACTATCTATTGAAAAATTTCACGTCTTTGTTCATCAGGCATATTGGCCAATATTTTTCTTTTTTTATTGTGTCCTTGTTCAGTTTTTTTGTTTGTTTTTTTCCTTTTTGTCTTTTTTCGTGACCGGTAACGGGATCGCGACCGGCAACGGGATCACAACCCTGGGTGTTGCGCCCGCACTGCGCTCAACCAGTGAGCGGACCAGTCTCTATATGGGATCCGAACCCTCGGCGGGAGCGCCGCCGCACTCTCAAGCGCTGCACTCTACCGAGTGCGCCACCGGGCCGGCCTCTTGTTCAGTTTTTAATCAAAGTAATGCTGGGGCTTATAAAATGAACTGGGAAGTATTTCCTCCTCCTCGATTTTCTGGAATAACATAAAGAGAATTGGTGTTAGTTCTTCTTTAAATTGTTTAGTAGAATTTAGCAGTGATGTCATCAGGTGTTGGGCTTTTCTTTAATGGAAGACTTTTTATTACTGATCCAATTTCCTCACTTGTTATTGTCTTCAGATTTCCTATTTCTTAACTTGATCTTGGTAGATTGTATTTGTCCAGGAGTTTATACATTTCTTCTATGTTATCAAATGTGTTGGCATATAGTTGTTCATAATAGACTCTTCTGATCCTTTGTATTTCTGAGACATCAGTTGTATTGTCTCCTTTTTCATTTCTGATTTTATTTATTTAAATCTCTCTTTTTTTCTTAGTTGGGCTAAAGATTTGTCAATGTTATCTTTTCAAAAAACCAATTCTTGTTATGTTGATCTTTTCAATTGTTTTTAAGACAATTTTACTGAATGTTGTGGTTATTATTTCTATTAGAAAGTTTATAACTTTTCATTTAAAGGCATAATAATTTTTTTGTCATTTGACATTTCTAATATTGAACTGTATTAAATTTTGAGAGTATAAGTAGAATGCTAAGTGTTCTTTAGAGTTCCCAGTTTAAGAAACAATGACACAAAGCTCAACCCAAGAAGGTGTCTTTCCTATTTCTCAGAATAAATATTGATATCAGAAAATTAAAAACAGCATTGCTTCTCAATATCAATGAGTTTCAGATATGACCTTTTCTGAAGTCATTATGATTTAATGGAAGATGTGTGGGCTTTAGCATGAGACGGGTCCATATTTTCACCTGGGCTCCACCATTTACTAGATAGGACTTCAACCTCAGTTTCTTCGTTTACTAAAGGGTATTAATTATATGAGGGTACTTCTAAAAGTTCATGGAAAAACGGAATTAAAAGATAATATGAATATTTCCATGAAATTTTTGAATATCCCTTGTATTTATTCCGTAGGGAATTTGCAAAAATTAAGTTAGGTAATAAATGTAGGTGTGCTAGATGGAGAGGGCTCTTAATGAAAGTTATATTTCTTGAGTTCCTTTTGGAAATATTTAATACCTTTGGGAATTATTTGTACAATGACAGAATGGCCTTCTCATTTATAAAATAAGCTTGTCATATTCAGAACTCTGAAGTTTAAAATATTCGAGATAGGGCCGGCCCGGTGGCGCACTGCTGTAGTGCGCTGCTTGGGAAGCGCGGCGGCGCTCCCGCCGAGGGTTTGGATCCCACATACAGACCGGTTCCCGCTCACTGGCTGAGCGAGGCGCGGGAGCAACACCGAGGGTTGCAATCCCGTTGCTGGTCTCGGTCCGGTACGGGGGCGACACTGAGGGTTGCGATCCGTTGCCGGACACGGAAAAAAGACAAAAAGACAAAAAAAAAATATTCGAGATAGATTTATTTATTATGGGTGATTGATTTTGATTACAAAGTACTAAAATTGTATAATGTTTTTGTCTACTATTTCCATAGGATTGGCGGAAAAGTTGTCTATTTTCTGCCCTGGAAATACAGATGAATACAAGAGTCTATACTAGGGATAATATTTATGTATTGCTGTTACAATATCGTTATGGAAGAAAATTTTGAACTGTTTCGATTACTCTTACTTGTAAGGAAATATTTAAATGGGAACTATGAAAGAAAGGATATAGTTACACATTGTTTTATATTGATAATGAGCACGTTGAACTTAATTCCTTTGAAGAAGTAGCACTTTGTTGGAGTTTCAGTTTTGCCTAGATTATTTAATATGTGACATAGAAAATAAATTTGAAAAATGGTTTCACATCTCTAAATTAGGCCAGTAGTCTTAACTTTAGTACTCAGGAAAAAAGTTTTTTAACTCTTCATATGTAGTTTGACCAATATTTGGTTTGGGGAAGGAGCATTATTTTTGTTGTTGTTGATGTTTTGAGTTACTATTTCTGTGACTAATTAGTTGAATCCTCTCATGTATTCTCTACCACATTGTTCAAGTTGGTCATGAATGAAAGAGAAAAATTGGAGAAAAAATGTGAAGAGAAGCAAAGAATATGGATCAACTACAAATTGCATAATCACTTCATGAATTTTTTTTTAAGTTGACGACTATGGTCAACCATCCAGAACATGGAATGTTTAGAATTTAATTTATTTTCATATATGGTTTAATTTTTTCTGTTTCAGAAAAATAATAAAGACTGACATCTCTGGACATTTTAGACATATCTCCTAATAGTTTCATAATTATAAGAAGGAAGTGCAGCTTTTTCATTTTTTGTCCAAAAAGTGAAGACAATGTCTTAATTATAGTTTATTTATATTTTTTTTGTTTTCAGAGTACATAGTTAATATTTGGAAAAGTTGCTAATGCTTTGGTTTTTGCCTTTTTTGTATATCTCATAACACCTATCATAGTTTAGTGTTCTCAAGATGTTTTTATACGTTTTTCTATGCAGTGTACCATGAAACTAGCTATGTTTTTAAAATTTGTTTTTTAAACTATGTTTTAAAATTTATGCTCACATACATTTGTTGTCAGAATCAGAGAATATGAACAGTTGAAGACATTTGTTGTGAAAGTTAATCCTATCTAATTTTTGAATATAATGAATATAATTACTGATTTAATAAGACTGAAACTTAGTAATTATCTCAGTTCATATGCAGACCTCATTTAGTATATCAGTAAGTTCTTTCTAGCATGAGAAAGTGGTTTTTAAGTTATAATCACTCAAATATTTTACTCTTTTATTAACTTCTAGGAATTGTGATCTATAGGAAGGGTTCTGTAAGTTTGAGGAAACACATTATGACATGATTTCTTTATAGAAAATTCTAGAAGATTGGTATAAATAGTTTATTTCCCTGAGTCATTTCCGTGTAAACCAGTCGGCCCTTTGCAGAGGCAGTATATTAGCTTATTTATTAAAATGTTTCATTAATCATCTAGTAGGAAAAGATATTTGTTTTGTAAAACAGATTATGCATAATTTCTAGTATATGAACTGTACTGATATATGTATTTTATTTGGGCAGAATTACTCAAGTAAAAATATAAGTTGAAGTCTGTATATTTGATAATTTAATCTTAATCATATGTAATTTATAAAAATATCTCTTTTGCGAATTTTGCTTTTAATAAAATAATCAAATATAATTTTAAGATATATTATTTTGTGTTTCAATTTTACATTGTATTTTCATTTAATTTTAATAATTTCCCTTTCTTGTACTTTTTTGGTCTCTTGTCTGTTTTGTCTAATGCATGTCCAGGGTTCTAAGGTTAGTATTACTTCTGCAGTAATTTTCAGGTTTTGAGTTTTAAATTTTATTTTTACTTATTTATGAAATTTTTGACTTGGTTATGTTTTGTTTTTATATCATCTTTAACATTAGACATATTCTTTATATATTTAAAAGTTTATTTAAAAGGATTATTTTCCTAGTGCATTGATGAATGACTATTTTATTATCCACAAGTCTCTAGACTATACTGTCATAATATGATGAAAACAATGATATTACAGTCATATGTACAATCAGGTTTTAACTGGTTCCAATGAAAGTAAATTGGATGAAATATGCTATTTTAAGATTTATTAATAATTTTGAGTGATATGTATTTTTAAACCTTATGATGCTTATATAACATTTCATATGTATAAATTACTCTATAAGAATATAATAAGAATTCTCTTTAAGTTATTGTTTGTGCTAAGAATGTTTTTTACTTTATTTAAACTTTTATTTTTTTAGTCAAAAATAACAGTTTGGCAAATTACATGAACAACTTAATAATTCTGTTTATAATTTCTGTTTATAATTCATGCATTTCAAAATGAAAGCATATTTTGACAGACCTGTAGACTTTCAAACAACTCAAAAATAAAACCATTAACTAACTGATAAAGTGAGGTAGATATCTCATAATTTCAGTGATTCAAAGTGATGAATTTCTTTGAGAACACATCTCTAGACATGCTAAATTCTACTATTTTGAAAAATTATTCAGAATATCTGATAGACCAAAGCAACAGCCAGATCTTCCATCCCATCATAGAACACTTAAATTGAAAACTAAGACTTAAAGTAGTTTTTTTTGCCTTTTTTATAAACTATTGTGTCGTGGTCACAGATTTTTAATTAATTCTGCGAAATGATGCTGTATATCCACAAAGTACTAGTAAATAAGGAATCTGCATTTTAAAATTCAGGTAGTGAATTAATGATGTCTTTAGGCCGTGAATTCTGAATTGGCATAATGTTGTAGACCAACAATTGAAAACAAATTTTTCTTCCATTGCCAAGCTCATTTTAGAGAGAATAGTGTTAATTAACCCTGTTTTGATGTTAAATGGAAGGAAGAAAGATTGCTGTATTTTATATTCCACTTAGAACTGAGTTTAGTTATATAATGCTTGCAGTAGTCTCTATCACTTTTTTTTACTCATCTGTACATAAGTGTTTGAGTTTTTTGGATTTATTTTTTTTCAATCGGTGTTTCCTGCTCACATTTGCATGTTAATGTTCCTGCTTCTTCCAAGCAGTTTAGGTAGAATGATGGATATAAACAATATCAAAATGGAACACTAAATAGGAGCAGATACGTATTACTTATGCTCACCTTGTAGTTGAATTTATCATTTGGTTAAGAGGTAAGGTTAGTACTGATTAACTATTTAATTTAAAATTTCCTGTGTTCAGAAAATTTAAGTGGTAATATTTTTTATTTGTAAAGCATTTCTTACTTTTCTCCACTTCTCAAGGCATTGAGAAAATGCGACCTAGACATAAGGAACAAAAATAATTAAAACATTATATAACACACAGTGAAAGATAAAGTGATAAATATTGCCATTGTTTATAAAACTACAAAGTTATACATTTTAAGAAACAGAATACTTTGTAGTCTTTCTGAAAGCAGGAAATTAGATTTTATCATAGACAATATTTTAGTGAAAGTACAGATTTCACTCTAGAATGTTACTGAGTCTTATTACTAGCTTTTTATAGGTCATGAATTAAATATCCGTAGAGGAGTTAGTGATCTTTATTATTTTTACCCTAGAATTTTTTTGTGCATATGTAGCACCTATTGGTTTTAGTTTATTCTAAAATGGATAGGAAATTGTTATACATTCTAATTTGACAGTCATCTTATTTTGATGCCAAATGAATTGCCATTTATCTTTTCTATCATTCCTCATACATCTGTGGCAAAGAAAAATTAAAGCATATGTTTTTATTAGTGAGAGTGAAGATTTTAGGAAAGACTAATTTTATATCTTTACAAATTAATAAAACTAGTATAAGTACATATATGTGGTTATCTTTACATTTCTTTGTGAAATAATCTTAAGTTTAGAATGCAGTTTTTATAACTAAAGACATTAAAAGCTAATGTAGATTTTAAAATGGACTTTTCCTTTATTCAAGGATAATTGAAAGGTAAACTAACTAAATTTGATAACCAGTCCTGGTGATATATGGAATTAGTTTATAATTTATTTTGTTTACAAATATAGTAAATATGCTAAACTTCTGTTCACCTATAGTATGTATGGACATGTATTATATTTTTTAATTTTAAGCAAAACTTTAAATCTACTTTTTTAAAGACGGAATTGGAAAATATCGAAGTGACACAAGGCATGTCAGCTGAGACAGCAGTAACTTTCCTCAGCCGACTGATGGCTATGGTTGATGTACTTGTGTTTGCCAGCTCCCTAAATTTTAGTGAGATTGAAGCTGAAAAAAACATGTCTTCTGGAGGTTTAATGCGACAGTGCCTAAGACTAGGTAAGTCTGTTAAGAATAACATTGCACATTAAGTAATTACCTACAGATTAGTTTTTTGAAGCTCTATGGTACAGTATAGATGATATAAGTTGATGATTATCTAATGTACAAGATTATCTTGTAATTCTTCAGAATTACTAAATTAAAAAAAAATTATTGTCTTTGCATTGGAGATTTCACCAATTGATCATCTTTAGTGGTTTATACCTAGAAATAGAGTCAGTTATATTTGGAATTCTTTCAAAATCAGTAGGACTTTAGTATATTTCATTGAAGAGGATTTAATGCAAATCTACTTATGAGTCCTATTTTGGTAAACTACTACTGAGGGTAATATCCTGAGCCCACAAACATATCAGAAAACGAATGACATAGTTTTATACACATGATGCTGGAAAGGTAAAATTGACTATCCCAATCTCTGTATTTCTCAGAGTGAACAACTATTTCTAATAAACATTATTATACCTACACTGCTATTCACCTTTTATCTTGTGTTGCAAAGAAAATTTAGCACTGAAAACTCTTAGTAAACCTGGGCGAGCTCTTTAGACAGGAACCATTCTTACCTCTGTTACCTTTCTTAAAGGGAAAATTGATTTAGAACTTTCAAAGAGACCAGAAAGTTGCTCTTTTCATGCTTGCTTTAGAGTATGAGTAGGACATAAGAGCACAAGCCATGAAATAGGGAGGAAATTCCTTGTATATGTTCTTTTTACTATAATTTTTAAAGATTATGTATAAAGTTACCCATCTATAGTTGCAGGGGAGAGGTTGTTTCTGATTCAAGGAAGGAACAACAACTTGGGTTAAGAATGTTAGAAGGAAACATACTTTTTTGGTTTTGTATTTTTTAAAGATAGATAAGCCGAGAGGAATTATTTCTTATCCATTATAAGGGAGAGATTGACCATTTTGGGATCTCTCTGGTAACCAAGAGGTGTGGGTTAATTTACTGTGGGCCGCTATAGACATTTTTACTGATATTTAACAATGGCTGCCAGATTGAACTTTGTGAGAAAGAGGTACAAGAGTACTTCAAACAGTTTGTGGAAAATAGAATTAAAAGACATTATGAATCTTTCCATGAAGTTTTTGAGGTACCCTCATATATATATTTTTAAATGCCTCAAAATCATGAAACCAACATTTACTTGATTAATCTGAGCTTTTATTTTTAAATATATTCCAAGACACATAATCACCTCTTATGTGCTATTTAGTTTTCTAAGCACTTTATATATATTAATTTAATTAGTCGTCACAACAGCCCTCTAAGGGAGTTATCTATGTTTATCCTCATTTTACATATGAGGAAACAGAGGCGCAGGTAGTTTAAGCAGCTGGCCCAAGATCACACAGCTCATACATTGCAGAGCCAGGATTCAAACTCAGGTGGTCTGATTTCGAAGTCTGAACTGTTTATTACATTACTTTTGCTTCTTAAAAAAGATTGTACATACTGAATGCTTATTGCCAAAGGCTCTCCCATCATGAAGAAAGGTGGACATTGGACTTGTGAGACTTGAGTATACTGATGTACTCTATTATTGCCAGAAATGGCAAGTTGTGCTCAGTATAGTCACCAAGATACTCAAATTAAGGGTGGAAGACTTATTAATTAAACATATTTTATCAAATATATATATATATTTTAAAATTTTTTATTCATAAAATTCATAATTGTGAAGGACAGAGGGTAATAGAATAAGGAAGGATATGTTGGGAGCTTCAAAGGCCCTGGTAATGTTCTGTTTCTTCTGCTGGTGGGTAGTATATG
>NW_007741763.1:13477-24036 GCF_000696425.1 Galeopterus variegatus | reverse complement strand
TTTTGCCCAAGGTGACTGTACTAGGAAATGGCTACCATGTGGAATTCAAATCCAGACACAACGGATCCAGAGTCTGTGCTTTTCACTGCTATGCCATATACCTCTTTCTGATTACTTGGTTTCGAAAGGGAAAATTGTAAAGAGTTGTTGATTAGATAAAGCAGTGGATATCTTACATCACAACTTGAAGCAGGCATGTGTGCCATAAGTAATTACTAAGGTCTTGCAGTAGAAGCAATGTGCTTAGTTTGGGGGTTTTCAATAGTTTTTAAGCAGCCAAACTCTTTTTTCAAGTTATAGAAGCCCAGTATATATAACAAAGGTAAAACCTGAGCTCCTCTGATTGTAAGTAGAGAAGGGAATTGTCTCTGAGACTTTTCCAAAGAACGCCTAGTGTCACTTTTCTCTCTGTGACAGAGATGCAAAGATTATTCAGAGCCCAATTATGAAGAGCAGTGAGAAGCCCCAAGGGACTCTACCATGGAAACTCCTTTTAGGAAGGAGAAACAAGGCACAGCCCCAAGCCTGGGTTGTTCTCAGCTTTTATTGTAAAGACAAGGAAGTACAAGAGAAAAAACAGCTGCATTAATCAATCATGGAAAGAATGTAAAGAACTTTGCTATGTAAAACATCTTGAGAAACACAGGAAAGGGAGTTAAATAGGATAAGAGATGATCTCAGAGTTCTTTGGTAAGCTAGCAGAACATCTTTGCTGTTTTCAGCATGTAGGTTCTGCATAAATGCACTTAGGACTTTTGCCCATTGTGCACTCCCTGTTCTTTGTGAAGCCTGCATGCTCTTACATCCTAGGACTTTGAAGAGCACATTTTAAAAATCAATCTCTATGACATATTGCATGAGTGAATTCCTTTATAATAGCCATAGCTTCATGTAAGCTTCGTAAATCTTAAATGTTAGTAAAAGTTACCCTCTGTTTTCTGCATATTGTTGCAGGTGACATGGAATTGTGGCATTGGCAATGTTTCCAACATAGCCTTTTATGATTCTTTGTTCCTTTTTATGAGATTCCTTCTCTTCCAAGTTCTCTTCAATTGCCTTGTGGACACTGGTTGTCTATTCCCCTCTCATTACTCAAAAGAAAGAATTCAGTGTTGGTTCTTTATACTTGTCTTTGGTATTTCTGGCCTCCCTTTCTGTATCCTTTTCTCCTGATAGAGACTGATTCCTGGGACATAGAGGGAATTCAGGAATGGGTGTTCACTGGTTTTTAAGGAACACAAACCCTTGAGTGCCCAATTACAGGTCTGCTTGGAAGTTTTCTCCCATATCTCTCTTTCCTGCCAACACATATAAGGGTTCTCTTGAATTGTACTATTTCTTCCCTGTTGTTTCTGTAAATATGACCACTATATATATATTAATTTTGTAGCATTTCTCATTTTAATTTATATTTATTGAGATTATATTTTTAATTAGAACACAGATAAAATGCCTGGTCATCTCTTTGCTATGTACATATTCTTTCTCTGTTATTTAAATTTATGACCAAGAATTAATGTTAGAATGCACATTTGTTAGAAGTATAGTGAATCTAGAATTGGAATTGAAGTTAATGTAAAAGAAGGACAGTTGAGTAGAGCCAATGATTATAATCTGCAAATTCAACTTATGAAAAGGCCAGCCTTCTTCCTTATAAGGCTAGTTAGAGAAAATGATGGAAAAGATAGGAGAAATTGAAGGAAGAGAGTGACAGAGATCAGTGGTGATAATGCCATGTTAATCACTAGCCGTATTGAGCAGGGTTTTGATTATAGACAACAGAATGTACGCTTGTTTAAGTAGTAAGAGGTTTCTCCCAGGGTCTTGAGTAGTTTATAGAATTTCTGAAAGAGACAGTGAAACAAGTTTTCCTTAGGAGATACAAACACACAGAGTACTATTCTAGAGAAAACACTTTGTTGTCTGTGCTCCAATCAGCTGCTCAGTGCCCACGAAGCTAGGGACCAGACATGAGACCATTCTGTCATGACCGCTATAGAAGAACCAAATGCCTCCACCACCTTCATAACCAGAAGAGCTGCATAGCTTCCACTTCACAGTGCTTACTTTCACAATACCAGTATATATTTACTTGGTGGAAGGGCAGAATCATGTAAAATCCTAACTGCAAGGGAGTCTGAGAAATGCTGTCCCTGCACTGCCATGGCACTGCAGGGGACAGTCTCAGCCAGCCTGGGCAGGCAGTGCTGCTCCTCCCGCATTCTCTCAGGGCTGACCCCAGATGTTCTTTACTTCTTAAGCCCCCTTTTCTACTCCTGCTCTTCACTCTCAACAGATTCCAGCTTCACTGAGAAAATAGAACCTGATAGGAACTAACTTTAATATGCTCCCCTCAGCCTTCAAGCTTATTAACATTTGCATCCAACCCTCCGTCCCTCTTCAAGGTTGAGGAGGAAGGTGTTTCTCCTCTTGTCTGAGGGAATTACTCCACTTAAAACCAACATCCTTTCTTAGAAACCTTGTTTTATCAGTTAAATTCCCTCTCATTTCTTTTTTTAAAGATTTTCTTTTTAATGCAATACTTGAAACATAAAAACAGTATGTCAAAGTCACTATAGTTTGATCAATTGAATCATAAGGGGAAAGTTTTAAGTAGCAAAGAGATGTGACTTTGAAAGTTAAATATTAATGTAACTTTTTGAAATGATTTATTTATACCACACTACCAACTCATCCACTGTCCATCTCGGTGGCTCTGAGTATATATTTTAATCTGTCTGTGACTCAGTTCCTTTTCGATAAAATGATGTGGTTGGCCTAAATTATCTTGAAAGTTTATCAATCTCAGTTCTTAAATATTATTATTCCATATGGTTTCATTTTGACATACACACATTTTATGAAGAAACACATGAAAGACCTTACCTAGTTTTCCTACCCTGTACTTTATTTTTATGTTTTGAGAAGAAGCTTGCCTGAATCTATCTTCAACAGAAAGCATTAGATTACAGAAACAGCAACATGTGACAGCTTAATGTAACAGAAAGAGCCCAAGATAAACCTTACCTTTCTCACTTATCAATAGAGATAATGGAGATAACTTCCTTCCAGAGTTGTTGTTAGGATAATAGTTATCATGCTAATAGCCAACTTTTAATTAGTGACAACTATATAAAAGCATTACTTGAAGTGCTTGTGTGTCCTAATACATTTAATCTTTATGACTGTGCTGCTGTTGTCTCTGTTTTACCAACAAGGAAACTCAGGCTCAATGAGGATAAGTGGATTTCCCATCCAGGGTCACACGTCTAAATGGCAGAGTCAGGATTGAAACCAGGTCATCTGACTCCAGGATCTGTGCTGTTAACCATTATGCAGTACTGCCTCACAGTGTGTTTTAAATGAAATAACTAACGTGGTAGTAACAATGATAGTAATATGTATACTTGGTTATCAGTAAGTCAGAGATAGAGAGAAGAGGTCTTTTGTATTTACTTTCTTTGATTTTCATGTCTTTCCCTTGTGTAAGGGACACTGGACTATTTACACAGTAAACCAGCTTGGCAGTGTGACTATTTAAGCCCTCAATTCCAAACTCAAAAAGTAATTGCTTAATTTGTTGTAAGTCATCATTTTCTCCCATGAGACAGATAAACTAAATCAGAATCATGGGATCCAAAATAATTTTAATATAATGAAAGATGTTGGAAGAAGTATAGGAGACTCAAATGAAGCCATGTTCTTGCTAGTCCAGAAGCCATACCAACGAGCATTTGAGAATCAACTTTAGATCTAAGTGTTTATCTACTGTCTTCATTTGTCGTGTCTTATGTATTCATATTTGTATTCTAATTCTTTTCTGCTTCTTTCTTAGCCTCACACCCGAAATAGTCAGTACACCTTCCTCCCCAGAAGAGGAGGATAAGTCAATACTTAATGCAGTTGTTCTTATTGATGATTCAGTGCCAACGACAAAAATTCAGATCAGGTTAGCTGATGGGAGTCGTTTGATACAAAGATTCAATAGTACACACAGGTAAGCTTCCTAACGCATTGTGTCTAGTTTGCTGTTATGTACTGAGTTACTTATCTAAGTAAAACTGTATGTGACTTGAGTAATGAAGAATTTGAGATTCTTTAGGTTTACTTTTGAGGTAAATTTTTGACAGAAGAAAAATCTTTAAAAGGATAATAGCTGTGTATATAAAATGAAATATATGGTATTTAAAAAATCTCTGTAAAAAATCCAAATACTAATGCAAATTTAGATATACAGAAATAAAGAGTTGTAATTCTGAATAAGAATCGGATTTAATTTAATACAGTAAAACCTTATTTGGACTTCACTCATCTAAAAATTTATGATACTTCTGATTGGAATTAACTTTCTGTATAGCACATTTTTAATAATATAAATGTGTGGTATAACTAAAGTTGAGTGTGCTATTGTCAAGTACTTCGAATAAACTGTTTCAAATATCTCGCTAACATTCATTAACATCAGCATTTGTTGTGTTAAGATATTATTTTTATTTGTTCTTTGAAGCAAGACTCTAAGGGATACAATTATGATCTTAGATGAGTTAGTAAGTATATGTGAGAGTCTTTTATTATTATTATTATTATTATTATTATGACTTACACTTTTCATACTTTTAGATTACTTGCCACAGGCCAATCCAAGTTACGTTTTTCTGGTCTGTATACTGCTGACATATTTTATACTCTGAAAAAAGTAGGGCCTGCACTTTCAGTATACAGTAGACCCTTAAACAACATGGGTTTGAACTGTACAGGTTCACTTATTCTCAGGTTCCTCATCCATGGATTAACCAACAGTGGATTGAAAATATAGTATTCGCAGGATGCAGAACCCACTTGTAAGGAGGGCCTATTTTTCATATTCACAGGTTCCACGGGGCTAAGCAGGACTTGAGCATTTGTGGATTTTAGTATATGCTGGGTTCCTGTAACCAATCTCCTGTGTATGTGGAGGGCCAGCTGTAATGACATTGTTGACACTTATTTTATGCATAACTCACCTGAAGATATTTCTATTTTACAGTAAATGTTAGGTATACTCCAAAGTTAATCCTTACCTTTTAGCTTAAGGCTAAGATAATTTATATTATTTCAATGGAAGAATTTAAAGAAAGTTACAATAAGAGTTGGAATTGTGTGATTTTTACTATGATGTAATTTTACCTAAAAGCTTACCTGGAAATATGGCTTTTGTATCACAAAGTATTTTTATCTTATTTCTTCAGGATCCTGGATATCCGGGACTTTATTGTACAGTCCCGTCCTGAATTTGCAACTCTTGACTTTATTCTTGTGACTTCATTTCCAAATAAAGAGCTAACAGATGAAAGTCTGACACTGCAAGAAGCAGATATTCTTAACACTGTGATACTCCAGCAACTAAAATAATACTGTTCCTATCCATGCAGTAGCATGTAGGAATAGATAATGTGCCATATTAATAAGGAAAATACTTCCAGCCTAAAAACAATCAAATTATTTTTCTTATTTTTACAAATAAATTTTGCTTTTATTGTTATTCTGTCTTCCAGCCTTTGTACAGATGAATTTGGATTAGGGATAGATCTTAAGATAAGTATGTTTGAGTTTTTAGTTGCACGGCTGGCTTATGTTGATAGCTTTGAAATATCTAAGCAAACCAATTTGTTACATTCTGAGTGTTAATGTAATAACATTTGTTTACAGAAAAAATGAACAAAACCCCTTTTTAATAAATGCATTCGATAGAATTTGCACTGAAGTTTCTTGATGCAGCATTGACCAACAGCCATTAAGAAATCTTTTGATCAAATAAGTTAAAAATTTTTCTGTAATATAAATTGAAAGTATCTACTCTGATTTTGAAATTGTTTGATTATACCATAATTATTTGTCCTACTATGTTTTACACGTCCTTTTTACTTACTGATTTAGCTGTATTATCCCTATCAAAAAGTACAGTTTGAGGCCAGCCCGTGGCTCACTTGGTAGAGTGCGGTGCTGATAACACCAAGGCCACGGGTTCGGATCCTATATAGGGATGGCCGGTTTGCTCACTGGCTGAGCGTGGTGCTGACAACCCCAAGCCAAGGGTTGAGATCCCTTACCGGTCATCTTTAAAAAAAAAAAAAATTTGGGCTTTTTTTTTTTTGAATATACACCACAAAAAAAAAAAAAAAGTTTGGCTTTTTTTTTTTTGAATATACACCACAAAAAAAAAAAAAAAGTTTGGCTTTTTTTTTTTTGAATATACACCACAAAAAAAAAAAAAAAGTTTGGCTTTTTTTTTTTTGAATATACACCACAAAAAAAAAAAAAAAGTTTGGCTTTTTTTTTTTTGAATATACACCACAAAAAAAAAAAAAAAGTTTGGCCTTTTTTTTTGAAACTTTGGACCTCAAAAAATAAAAAAAAAAAAAAAAAAGTACAGTTTGGCCTTGTTTTTTGTAGACTATGACCATCATAAACTAGAAACAAAAAAACATAAAGGTCAGCAATTCTTGAGAAGATGTGATAAACAGCATTTTAAAATCGAGTAATTGCAATCTCTCTCACAGCCTGTCTTGATCACATTCATTTCTTCATTCAACACATTTTTCTAGGAGTTCTAGAAAATTATGAACTCAGAGCTGAAGATTGTTCTAAGTGCTCAACCCAGATTGTGTTCTACTCCAGAACAAAACTAATGTAGAAAAACAGGAATGTAAAAAAATTGCTAGCATAAATGTTTGCATTTCTGCTAATGCCAAGTATTTCCTAAATGGTACAGACTACATGAGGAATGATAGAAATGCTTTTTCTTCCCAGATACCACTTCTTTGGTCACCAATTCTGGTTAGTTTTCCATTGCTGCTGTAATAAATTACAAGATTTCTGGCTTAAGTAACAAATTTATTATCTTACAATTCTGTAGAAATCCAACATGGGTTCCACTGTGCTAAAATCAAGGTGTTGTCAGGTTGTATTTTCTTCAGGAGGCTCTAGGGGAAAATCATTTCCTTGCTGTTCCAGTTTCTAGAGGTCACCTGCGTTCCGTGGCTTGTGGCCCCCTTCTTCCATCTTAAAAGCTAACACCATTGCATCTCTCTGACTCTTCTTCATCACATCTCTGACAACAGCCATGACTCCATCAAGGCCCATAGTAACGTAAATCACATCTCCAAAGTCCCTTTACCATTTAAGATTACATATTCGCAGGTTTGGGGATTAGGACATGAACATGGGGGTGGCGGGAAGACATTCTGCTTGCTTACCATAGCTCACCCCTATCCCAAAGATTCATGTTCATCCCAAATGAATTCACACCATCCAAAGGTGTTCAGTGTCTCAAACCATTATATCATCAACTCAAAGTCCAAATCTCACTCAATTTTACCAGTTCAGAAGTCCCAGAGTATGGAATAGGATCTGGGTATGATTCCTGGTTCATATCTCCATCTGTGAACCTAGGAAGCAAGTTATCTGCTCCCAAATATAATGGCAAGACAGGAATAGTTTAACAGTTATAGATATTCCCGTTCAAAAAGCAGAAAGTGGAATGAAAAAAGGAGCCACTGGTGCCAAGCAATTTACAAATTCACCCAGGCACACTCTTTTATTAGGTCTCAAGGCCTGGGATTAATCTGTGGCTCACAGCTTGGTCCTCTGGGCTTGTGACTGGCTAAGAGTCATCTTTTCCACAAAGGTGGCATATGTTTGCACTTCCGTCGTTTTATCAGCTTGTTTTTATTTTCATTTCACACTCTATACCTTTCAGTTTAAGATGGTAGTGTTTTTGCTGGTATAACTCTTAAGAAATTTGTTGACCTCCTATGTATGTCACAGGGATTCGCTCCAATAGACAGGAAGCTCCTCCACACATCTTTCCTAGATAATCCCATCTCTATTTTTGGCTTTTTCTGAAGTAGCTGAGAAGGATCTATTAGTCGCATCTTTGATCTCTTCAAAGAGCCTTTTTGTGTGACTGAATACTCAGACATTTTGATCTTTCTGAGGTATTAGCAAAAGATTATATAGCCACACCCTCATCTCTTTCACCACAGAATACTTTCCTGATGGTAATCTCTTAATTTTAGTCTGTTTGCCATTAGGGTAGGCTGAGAATTTTACAAATCATCAACTTCTGGTTTCCCTGTATTTAACAGTTCTTCCCTCAATTTATCTATCTACTTTCACATTTTACTATAATCAGCAAGAAGAAAGCAGGCTATACCTTCTACAGTTTGCTTGGAAATTGCAGCTATCTAAGTTTATCACTTAAAATTCTACTTTCCACATAACTGCAGGATACAATTCAGCTAAGTTTTTTGCCACTGTTTAACAAGGATCTGTTTTCTCCAGTTTTCCAAGAACATATTTCTCATTTCCTTCTGAGCCCACAATAGCAGCATCTTTAAATGTTATTTCTTCTAACAGTCTGCTCACGGTGATTTAGATATTCTGTATGGCAATTTAGGTATTCTCTACCATGCTCCTTCCTAACCTTACTAGCACTAATGTCCATATTTCTACTAACAGTCTCAAGCAATCTAGGCTCTTTCTATCATGCTCCTCAAAATTCTTCCAGTCTCTACCCACTGCCCAATTGTAGACACTTCTTCATTTGTAAGTGTTTTTTACAGCAGCACCCCACTTCCAGGTATCTAGAGAAGTCTCTTATGCTTGCTCACTGCCAGCTGACTTGAATGTGCTTCTACGAGATTTGGACTTCACCTTTCCCTGGGGTCACTGGTTATTTCAAGTATGTGAATTTACCTGTTCTAGGGATTTTAATACTGGGAGGGCCACCAGAACTACCACAGGATAAAAGTGTTGATCTGCCGCTACAGAGAATTTTTCTCAGTATCGTAAAGGAAGAAGATAATTCCTAAGTCTTCCCCTCAGAATAGGAATCCCTGCTCCTTTCCACTTACTGAAAACAACGTGGATAATATGTAAATAATAGCCAGTCCCAGTTCAAATAAATTACCAGGGATAAACTACCTTTTCATGGACCAAAATCATCTTCCTAAGGAAATAATTTCTTGAAAGAAAACATTTTAATAAAAGGGCATTGCAAACTTTATAAAATTATTAGAAATTTTCTGTAGTTTCTTTTTATTGGTTAAATGGGTGCCTATAGATGTACATAACGAAAATAACTGCCATTTTGTATATAATAGTCTTCCAAAATGTCTGAGATTTACATTAGCAGAGAAAAACATCCAGAAGGGATGAACAGTACTTTGACGTGTGCTACAGTGTTTTTCTTCACTGAGAGTCATTTTTTCTGAATTAGTTTTACTACTGCAGTCACTGTAACTTAAAGTTTATAATCATCTCAAAAAATCTTGTCATAATGAGCAGTTAGACAACATGTGTGAGTCAATCGTTTTGCATGATGTATATAATCAAAAAGTGCTTACCAGTAAAGAATATTTTCAATGAAACTCATTGAAAATGTTTTTTCAAAATTTCCTTGATTTGAGTGGCTGAATAGGTTACTTTAAACATGAATAACATTTCCTGTGGTTTAATTTTCCTCGGTGCATCTTTTTCAAGGGCAGAAAATGAACTAAGTTGTGGCAGTGTTAGCTCAATCTCCCATTGCTGTTTCTGTTGTTATTCTACCCAAATAAAAACATTTTCAGGTGCTTCTTAACTTTTTGCAACAGTGCATTTCTGAAAACCTTGTCACAACATGTATTGTTATAAAGTGTCATGTTTTCCCTTTAAGAGTTTGTGTCCCTTATTAGTGATTCGAATTAATATATCATGTATGTGGCCAATATTGTCATAAAGGCTAAGAAGTAGTTTCTGTAATTATAAAATTTTTAATTAAAGAATCTTCTGGCTCCAATTAAATGGTTTATAAAAGGAGCTCCAATACATATGTATAACTGTATGCACATGTTTTTTTTTTTTTTTTTTTTTTTTTGTATGCTCATGAAAATGGCATGTGGCCTAGAATTAAGTAGCTCTAATCCACTCATAATCCACTCAGTTTAACAATTTTGCTTCTTTAGAGTTTATAGCTATGACTGGGCCTCTGAAGGGGGAAAAAAAACTTGAATTTTTGATTTATTTTCCTTTAGATAAATGTTTCTGTATGAAGTAGAAACCTTCAGAATCATTATAGGCAGCTACAACCTTCAAATCTTCTTTGAGTACTGTAGTTTATTTCGTATCTCTTCATTGGCACGATTCCAAGTGCAACTGCTCAAGTGAAAACTACAGGGAAAGCATGCTAGTAAGTTCATTGTTTCTTTATTGTTACCACAGTTGTGGCCTGTCTTGGAGGGCCACATAAACCATCCTTGAATTAGGGTATGTGTGTTAAAAGGCTACATCAAAAGATGGCTGAGAGATCAGAGGTGAGGCGACTGCCTTTTTTGTCCCCTCACAATATTCTCTTTTCTGTCCTTACTTCACCTCCTTCAGTTTGTGTTTGGTTTGTAGTGCCATTTACAATGGCTTACAGTCAGAGCAGATACTTAAGACAGTGACTTTTCTCACTTTGACTTTGGGGATAGAACGGTATTTAAAATGAGCATATGTCCTTTTTATTTTATGCCTTTGTATTGACTTTTTTTTTTTTT